>NW_016808044.1:1606340-1610828 GCF_001698545.2 Rhinopithecus bieti
AAGGAAGGAAGGAAGGAAGGAAGGAAGGAAGGAAGGAAGGAAGGAAGGAAGGAGAAAGGAAGGAAGGAAGGAGGAAGGAAGGAAGGAGGAAGGAAGGAAAGAAGGAGGAAGGAAGGAAAGAAGGAAGGAAAGAAGGAAGGAAGGAAGACAGAACGAACGAAAGAAAGAAAGAAAGAGAGAGAGAGAAAAAGAAAGGAAAGAAAGAAAGAAAGAAAGAAAGAAAGAAAGAAAGAAAGAAAGAAAGAGAAAAAGAAAGAGAGAAAAGAAAGAAGCATATGCAGCAAAACAATGTCTTTTACCTTAAGGCAAACTTTAAAAAGAGATGAGGGCTTATGCTTCAATATGGTGGACACACTAATGCTTTATCTAAATGCAGTGGGACTGCACTGTAACAAAAATTTGGAAGTATAAAATTGGGCCAGGTGTTGTGGTTCATGCGTGTAATCCCAGCACTTTGGGAGGCCCAGGCAGGCAGATTGCTTGAACTCAGGAGTCTGAGACCAGCCTGGGCAACATGGTAAAACCCTGACTCTATAAAAAATACAAAAATTAGCTGGGTGTGGTAGCATGCACCTATAGTCCCACCTACTTGGGAGGCTGAGGTAGGAGGATGGATTAAGCCCAGGAGGCAGAGAGTGCAGAGAGCTGAGATTGCACCACTGCACTTAAGCCTGGGTGACAGAGCTTAAAATAAAAATAAATACATACATACATACATAGAATATATATATATATATATACTTTTTTTAAAAAAAAAAAGGAAGTATAAAATGGAATACACCTGTCAAAAAGGGAATTTAAAATGCCTGGTGGCGCATGCCTGTAATCCCAGCTACTCAGGAGGCTGAGGCAGGAGAATCACTTGAACATGGGAGATGGAGGTTGCAGTGAGCCAAGATCGTGCCATTGCACTCCAGCCTGGGCAACAAGAGCCACACTCCGCCTAAAATAGTAAAAAATAAAAAAATATGTCTCTGAAAGAAAGTGGATGGGAGTCAGGTGATGGAAAAAATAGGCCAAAAAAGATTTGGCCTAGTTGAGCAGTTCTCCAAGTGTGGGCTAGAACCCCAGAGGTCCACCAGATCGTTTCAGAGGATTCATAAGTCATTACTGTATTTTCATAATAATACTAAGATGTCACCAGCCTTTTTCACTTTGTTGACATTTGTACTAATGGTACCAAAGCAATGGTGGGTAACTTTTATGTACTTTCCATGAATCCAGGCAGCGGCGCCAGACTGTACTAGTAGGCATGGTGTTATTCATTCCCATGCACATTCCGGAAAAATCAATTTCACTTAAGAATCTTGTAATAGCTGTTGACTTGTTGAAACAGTCAAATTAATAATTTCATTAATTTGAGCTTTATGTTTTGGTGTAGAAGAATATTCACAATCAACAGCAAAAAAAGGCTATTGAAATATACCTCTCTTTCCCAGATACATATCCGGGTGAAGCCAAATTTTCTCCCTATACTCCAACCAAAACAACATATTTTTGAAGATTGACTGCAGAAGTAGACATCAAAATCCAGAAGTCTTTTATTAACCCAGATATTAAAGAGATTTGCAACATGTAAAACAATGCCACTCTTCTCACTAAATTGTTTTGTTTTGCTTTGTTTTGGAAAATGGAGTTATTTTTCAGGGAAAACAAACAAACAAAAACTACTTTTTTCCCAACCAACACATAATGATTCTATTATTGTTAGTTGAAACTAAATGAACATATAACTTTTTTGTAATTTCTCAGTTTTAATTTCTGATGTAGTCAATATTGGTAGATATAACCCAGATAAATAAAATCTCATTGGGGTCCTCAAAAATATTTAAGAAGGTAAAGCTGCCAGGCATGGTGGCTCACACCTGTAATCCCAGCACTTTGGGAGGCCAAGGCAGTTGGATCACCTGAGGTCAAGAGTTTGAGACCAGCCTGGCCAACATGACAAAACCCGTCTCTACTAAAAATACAAAAATTAGCTGGGCATGGTGGCACACACCTGTAATCTCAGCTTCTCAGGAGGCTAAGGCAGGAGAATCACTTGAACCCGGGAGATGGAGGTTGCAGTGAGCCAAGATTGCACCACTGCACTGCAGCCTAGGCAAAAGAGGGAAATTCTGCCTCAAAAGAAAAAAAAAAAGGAAGGTAAAGTGTCCAGAGACCAAAACATTTGAGAGCCACTGGCCTAGACCATGCTCAGAGGAGGATGCAGTCTGTCTGACAATCCTGGAAGCTTTGAAGGCTGAGTCCACTAAGATAACAAAGGGTGACACTGAGAAATGGACCTGAAAGCCTGGGATAATCTGTGTGTCAGTGTGGGGGACAATTGTGTCTCTGCTCCTACTCCTTTCCCCACAGAGCACAGGAGTGCACCTTTCTAGGGTAAACAACTGTCTAACTTTGCCCAAGACAGTCTTGTTTCATCACTGAATTTCCTATGTCCTGAGAAATCTTTCCTGAATGTAAAATGTCCCTTTTTTTTTTTTTTTTTAAATCATGAGTGGAAAAATTGGGAGAAAAGTACAGAAGCCCAAAAAATGGGAGCTGCAAGTGACACTGCTTTTAGTGTCAAACAGATATGGCCCATATTACTCACCCTCCAAAGACACTATCATTGTCATCTCCCCTGACCTTTGATGCTGCTAACAGTAATCTGTAGTTCACAGTACTGGATCATTCATCGTTAGCTCACTCTGAGTGATGTGACTTCAGTGCGCAAGTTAAGTGCACTGTAACTTTTTCTTTGTCTGTGTAGTAACAGTTGTGCTTTGTATTAAAATACTGCTATTTTAGTTTTTCACATTGTGAATACTGTGAACATGCTTTCTAAGAGTTCAGGTCATCAAAATGAGAATGACGACAACACTAACACCAGCATGACCCAGATATCATCAGACAAAAAGGCAAAACAACTGCGCTATGTTAATGACAGATGGAAGGACACATGTAGCTGGATTAGGAAGGTAAATATTCAACACAAAGCATGCTGTATAATATGCCAGAAAGAATCTGGGATCGGACACAATAGAAAAGTGGATGTGGAAGCACCTATGGACACCGAGTCTCAAAAGTCTGGGATGAGACAGGCAAGTACTTCTCAATCAACCAAGTTTCCTTGTTTTGTGTTTTTGGATTTTTTTGGAGAAAGCATCTCCCTCTATTGCCCGGGCTGGAGTGCGATGGCATGGACACAGCTCACTGCAGCCTCAGCCTCCCTTACACAAGCGACCCTCTCACCTCAGCCTCCTGAGTAGCTAGGAGCACAGGTGTGCACCATCACACCTGGCAAAGTATTTTAAATTATTTTTTTTTTGTAGAGATGAGGTCTTGCCATGTTGTCCAGGCTGGGTTCAAGCAATCCTCCTGCTTCGGCCTCCCAAAGTGCTAGGATTACAGGCATGAACCACCATGCCTGGCCAATCAAAAGTTTTTGTTTCCCAAAAAGACACCAATGCTCAGTTGGAAGTAGTGGCTGCTGAATTACCTTGGGTATTCCACACAAACACACATTATTGTGTCCTTAACCTGATTGCTCTATGAAATTGAGTAAATTAATAAAGTTACATTTGCTGATTCAGAAAATGATTATGAATCAGATTCTGCTTTCTACGGTATATCAAGTGAAGCACTGAATCGCAGCAACAAAAAATACTCCCCCTAACTTTTAGGTACTTTGAATTTAAGAATGCAGTGTCAAATCATCTTGATCAACAATCTTGCCCAAATAAAACTAGACTTTGCTCATCTATCTGCATAATTGGCAAACTGTACAAACCTAAATTTTAGCAAATCCTACTCAGTCTACAAACTTGTTACCAAAGAAAATGAAACTATCTGGCAAGACATGGTGACTCATGCTTATATTCCCAGCACTTTGGGAGGCCGAGGCAGGCGGATCACCTAAAGTTGGGAGTTTGAGACCAGCCTGACCAACATGGAGAAACCCTGTCTCTACTAAAAAAATAAAATTAGCTGGGTGTGGCAGCACACATCTGTAATCCCAGCTACTCGGGAAGCTAAGGCAGGAGAGTCGCTTGAACCCGGGAGGCAAAGGTTGTGGTGAGCTGAGATTGTGCCATTGCACTCCAGCCTGAGCAACAAGAGCAAAACTCCGTCTCAAAAAAAGAAAAAAGAAAATGAAGATGAAAATATCAGCTGGGCACAGTGGCTCACGCCTGTAATCCCAGCACTTTGGGAGGCCAAAGTGCAGGGATCACCTGAGGTCAGGAGTTCGAGATCAGCCTGATCAACATGGAGAAATCCCGTCTCTACTAAAAATATAAAAAATTGCCAGGTGTGGGGGCACATGCCTGTAATCCCAGCTACTTGGGAGGCTGAGGCAGGAGAATTGCCTGAACCTGAGAGGCAGAGGTTGCAGTGAGCTGAGATCACACCACTGCACTCTAGTCTGGGCAACAGAGTGAGACCCTGTTTCAAAAAAAAAAAAAGAGAGAGAGAAAGAGAGAAGGAAGGAAGGAAGAAAGGAAG
>NW_016808044.1:1614591-1618065 GCF_001698545.2 Rhinopithecus bieti
AGAAAAGAAAGAAAGAAAGAAAGAAAGAAAGAAAGAAAGAAAGAAAGAAAGAAAGAAAGAAAGAAAGAAAGAAAGAAAGAAAGAAAGAAAAGAAAGAGAAAGAAAATGAAAATGTCTTACCTGTTAAATGTCCACCATACCTTGTACATTAACACTGCTCAAAAAAAGGAAGGGTATGATTTGCTTACCTGTGATACTGAGGTTTTCATAATGAAAGTCTTTGATTACTTTTCAGTTTATTTGAAATGTACAGAAGCACTTAATGAGATTTTGACATTATAAAATAGAGGTGTCTTACTGCCTATACGATGATCACCTTGTTGCTGGCCGGAGGAAACATGTTAAAGGATGGCTTGCCATAAAATTGCCGTTTCTAAATATGGGACAAGAAGAATGTCCTTCTCTGTTTGGAAATACACTGGAGATGAGAATGAGAAAAACATTTTAGTAAAACAGAGATTTATATGCTCTTTCTCCAAAATAGTGTTACAGTCTGTGAAGAAGTTGAAAGGATGAACTGATTGTACCTGATGTTTGAAGTTACATGTAGGTTGCAATAAAAAGTCAAATAGCAAAAAACAAAACACAAAACCCATTGTTTAGGAAATAAGACTACTTCAGTGCTCAAAATTTGTTACCAGGAGAGAGCAACCAAGTTAAATAAGACATTTTATTCCTTTACTAAAACTACAACTTATTTGGAATCCAGCTTTAATTTCACAAGTTCAAAATTACTTCTGTGCTTTAAAATCATTTTCCTTGAGAAATAGAGATTTAACTTATAACGACATCAGATGTCATTCAGGGTCTGTAAAAATGGTGGACATTTTAGACATGGATAACATAGATTATGAATTTATAGATATGAAAGATCCAATTGACAAACAGATGGTCTACTATCCTATAGATACAAAGTGAGTGGGTGGTTTTGGTGAGATGGAAACTAATTAGTACAAGTCTAAAAACCTGCTATTTCTAGTAAGTAAAACCTTAGCCATCATATGGCCAAATGCCTTTTTTGGAGAGGATAATTAGCCTGATATTATCCCATTGGCCTGACCCCAGGAATCAGAATAATGTGGACTTGAAAAGAGAAGAGCTGCAAGTGTGTGGATTTTACTTTGATTGTGTTCAGTTTTACTACTACATGAAAGAAAAAAAAAAAAATGCTGTTCTAAAAACTGCAATCAGGCTGGGCGTGGTGGCTCACGCCTGTAATCCCAGCACTTTGGGAGGCCAAGGTGGGCAGATCACTTCAGGCCAGGAGATAGAGACCAGCCTGGCCAACATGGTGAAACCCCGTCTCTACTAAAAACACAAAAATTAGCTGGGCCTGGTGGCGGGAACCTGTAATCCCAGCTACTAGGGAGGCTGAGGCAGTAGAATTGCTTGAACCCGGGAGGGGGCAGAGATTGCAGTGCACTGAAACTGCACCACTGCACTGCAGCCTGGGTGATACAGCAAGACTCCGTCTCAAATAAATAAATAAATAAATAAATAAATAAATAAATAAATAAATAAATAAATGCTGCAATCGGCCTAAAGAAGGATTATTGGAGAAGGAAACAGAAAGAGTAAAAATATCCAAACATATCATTGCTATTTTTTATTAAACATATATATAAAAACTGGGGTTTTTGTCTAAGATTTGCTTTTGTTCGTTTGTTCCATCTTGTACAACTGCATCACATGTTGGTGCTCTTAAATATTGATCACCCAACCTTTACCACCAATACTGTGCTATCCAGATCTTTTCTAGATAAATCAGATAAACTCAAGGGGAAAGTGAGGTTTTTTGTTGGAATACTGATAACCCAGAATAAGGCCTTCCTCATTCAAGCATGGAGGAGGAGGAGCCCCAGTTGGACAGTTCATGCCCCTTTCACTCAGCTCACGCAAATCCTGCCAGTTAAAGATCCGTGCTGGCCCCATACAGTTTCTGGTAAGAATCTTTACTGAAGGGAGAGGCCTCATCAGAAAACAGGCTACTTAACCAGCTCTCAAGGAAGCCCAGCTGGCTACACAGTCTTTTTACCTTAAATGTGAACAGACCACCAGAGATGACCAGGAAAATGAACAGAATCAAATATTTTCATTCTGAACAAAATTTTAAAGGAGAGGGTGGCAAAAGAATGATAAAAAATAGAAATAACTTAGGGAGCAGAGAAAATTTTAAAGCACCCTCTTCAAAAAGATATTTTACATCCCTAAACAACAGAAACATGCCACACAAAAAAATAAATAAAAATTTTTTTAAGCCGGGTACAATGCACTTCTGTAACCCCTGTAATCCCAGCTACTTGAGAGGCTGAGGCAGAAGAATTGCTTGAACCCAAGCGTTTGAGTCTAGCCTGGGCAACATAGTGAGAACCCCATCTCCAAAAAATAATATGATAATAAGACACTTTGGAGATTCAAAGTATGTTTGATAGCATGCTTTCAGGTACTAGAGACCAAAGTAAAATAAACTTCTTAAAACATAGAGAGAAAAAAAAAAATCTAGGGCCATAGGGATTGATCCAAGAGACCCATACAACAAATGTCCCAGAAAGAGAGTATAGAGAGAAAGAGTCTGGGAAACCATCAAAAAATAAAATAAGGCTGGGCACAGTGGCTCACACCTATCATCCCAGCACTTTGGGAGGCCGAGGCAGGTGGATCACCTGAGGTCAGAAGTTCAAAACCAGACTGGCCAACATGGTAAAACCCTGTCTCTATTAAAAATAAAAAAAATTAGCCGGGCATAATGGTAGGCACCTATAATCCCAGCTACTTGGGAGGCTGAGGCAGGAGAATCACTTGAATCTGGGAGGCAGAGGTTGCAGTGAGCCGAGACCACACCACTGCACTCCAGCCTGGGTGACAGAGCAAGACTCCATCTCAAAGAAAACAAAATAGGCCGGGCGTGGTGACTCATGCTTGTGATCCCAGCACTTTGGGAGGCCAAGGTGGGGAATCACAAGATCAGGAGATTGAGACCATCCTGGCTAATAAGGTGAAACCCCATCTCTACTAAAAATACAAAAAATTAGCCTGGCATGGCGGCATGTGCCTGTAGTCCTAGCTACTCGGGAGGCTAAGGCAGGAGAATCGCTATTCGGGAGGCAGAGGTTGCAATGAGCTGAGATCATGCCACTGCACTCCAGCCTGGGTGACAGAGCGATACTCTGTCTCAAAATCAATCAATCAATCAAAAGTCTTCTCCAGATGAAGAGAAAGATTCTTCAGATTGAAGAGACCTACTGAAGATAAACTCAATAAACGAAAAAGACCTAGCCCAATCCTCCTAAAATTATAGAACATCAAGGACAAAAAGAACATTCTAAGGACGTTTACTGAGGAAAAGAAATTATGTACAAATAAACAAAAATCAGACTAGGATCAGACTTTCTCTTCAGCAACATTGGTGAACAGGAGCTATGTGAACAATGCCTTTCCATTTCTTTTCCTTTTTTTTTTTTTAATTATACTTTA
>NW_016808044.1:1621773-1638131 GCF_001698545.2 Rhinopithecus bieti
GGTCTGTTGGAGATTGCTTGAGGTCCACTCCAGACCCTGTTTGCCTGGGTATCAGCAGCAGAGGTTGCAGAAGATAGAATATTGCTGAACAGCGAGTGTACCTGTCTGATTCTTACTTTGGGAGCTTCCTCTCAGGGGTGTACTCCACCCTGTGAGGTGTGGGGTGTCAGACTGCCCCTAGTGGGGGATGTCTCCCAGTTAGGCTACTCAGGGGTCAGGGACCCACTTGAGCAGGCAGTCTGTCCGTTCTCAGATCTCAGCCTCTGTTTTGGGTGATCCACTGCTCTCTTCTAAGCTGTCAGACAGAGTCGTTTGCGTCTGCAAAGGTTTCTGCTGCTTTTGTTGTTGTTGTTGTTAACTGTGCATTGTCCCCAGAGGTGGAGTCTACAGAGACAGGCAGGTTTCCTTGAGCTGCTGTGAGCTCCACCCAGTTCGAGCTTCCCAGCGGCTTTGTTTACCTACTTAAGCCTCAGCAATGGCGGGCGCCCCTCTCCCAGCCTCGCTGCTGTCTTGTGGTTAGATGGCAGACTGCTGTGTTAGCAATGAGGGAGGCTCCGTGGGCGTGGGACCCTTCCAGCCAGGTATGGGATATATTCTCCTGGTGTGCCCGTTTGCTTAAAGCACAGTATTGGGCTGGGAGTTCCCCGATTTTCCAGATGTTGTGTGTCTCAGTTCCCCTGGCTAGGAAAAGGGATTCCCTTCCCCTTGTGCTTCCCAGGTGAGGCGATGCCTCGCCCTGCTTCAGCTCTTGCTGGTCGGGCTGCAGCAACTGACCAGCACCAATTGTCCGGCACTCCCTAGTGAGATGACCCCAGTACCTCAGTTGAAAATGCAGAAATCACTGGTTTTCTGTGTCACTCGCGCTGAGAGTTGGAGACTGGAGCTCTTCCTATTCGGCCATCTTGCTCCGCCCCCTCATGCCTTCCCATTTCTAATGGAAATCATTTCAGTTCTAAAATTGTATCGACCCAGAAATAAGTGACCAATTGCAATTAGACAATAAAGATGATTTGAGATGTGCAAGGACTCAGGAGGTTTATATCCTATGTACACCTTCCTACAAACTTCTGGGAGGTATCCAGGAGAAAAGAAGGGAGGGTAATGAGGCTGAGAATGGGGATTCAACTAAGAATTTCCTCTATTTTATTGACTAGTATTCATCAATATATATATATTGAAAAATATATATTTTATTGAATATATTGTTGATATATTATCATGAACTTAGAGAAAACTTAGAAACTAGCAAAAAGAAAGAAAGAAAGAAGGAAGGAAGGAAAGAAAGAAAGAAAGAAAGAAAGAAAGGAAAGAAAGGAAGGAAAATTAGAAACTTTTGGAAGAAAATCTAAATACAAACAACGTCCATAAAAGAGACAAAATAAATTGTAAGATAACATGAAACAACAATAAAGTGTAAGGAAAATAAACCATGGATTGCTTTGGGAGCATTCTTTTTTGAATGACAATGGAGCCTGTGGGTAGGAGCATATCTCCTTCCTGAAGATTCCTTTGTCATTCACTGGAGACACATCACTTGCCCTAAACTTAGTAACCTTCACCTAGTCACAATCATTTAAGAGCTGCTTATTGGTTTTGAACTTTTAGAATCAACTTGAACTGTGGTAGCAAGAGAGCAAGTCAATGTGAACAACCTGAAGGTGATAAAAATACGTGCAAATGACAGCATTGGGAGTCAAAATGAGTCAAGGAAAGGGTAGAAATCCTGATACCTTATAGAAACTGGGTAGTAAAGAGACGGTATTTAAAGTTGGTAAAATAAGACATACGTTACTCAAAGTTGTAAAGTTAATCAGTAAAAGAACTAAAAATAATAGTGCAAATATCAAACAATAGAAAGTGGCTGGAGAAAAAAAGGTGGAGGGTAAACCCCCCAGTGTATCGCAATGAGATTAACAGCCCACCAAAGTGGTATGAAAGTACTTCAAACTGAAAACATCTAAGCCCTCAGCAGCCCCCAAAAGATACAGGATCCGTACTTAAGCAGAGCCTCCTGAAAATACAGATGCCATTGATCTCCCTCCAAAGGAATTTCCTGTTTGGGAAAAGACTGACCCTCAGCAGTGATAAGTGCAAATTCATCTGCCTGCCAGTATCACAAAGACCAATGGAACCTTCCTTCTTTTCCCACTGAAGCCCTAAATCATCCCCTCTTTGTTAGGTTGGTATGTAAAGCTCTATCTCTGGCCCTTCAGTGAGTTGTTCACTACTGAATACTCCCACAATGCATAATGGACTTTTCTCCTTTTTATCTGTCCCTTCTCAGTTAATTCACAGGTCATGAACCAGCCAGACCTAAAGAAAAGTTTTCTGTTTTTTTTTTTTTCTTGTTCTGTTAGAGATAAGGTCTTGCTCTGTCACCCAGGCTGGAGTGCAGTGGTGCAATCATAGCTCACTACTGCCTCAAACTCCTAGGTTCAGGTGATCCTCCCATCTCAGACTCCTACAGGTGAGTATCACCACAACTGACTAATTTTTAATTTTTTGTAGAAACAGGATCTTACTGTGTTGCCTAGGCTAGTCTCGAGCTCCTGGTCTCAGATGTCTTCCCTTCTTGGCCTCCCAAAGCATTGGAATTACAGGCATGAGCCACTGTGCCCAGCCTCATGGCTAAAAGTTTTTTAATGAAAGCCGTACAATCTCTATTTGCATTTGTCTGTATCTTTTTGTATGTATATATGTGTGCACATGTATGTTACATATATGTGATATTTTCCTATCTGCAGATGCTATTGGCAAATTAATTTATAAATCCCATGATGTAGCTCTATGCCAATTCACTTAGAGGAAAATAAGCACTTATATAAATAAAATATTCCTAAGACACCCAGAAGTATAGAAACTAATCCAAATGCTTTTCAAGTTCATGTAATTTTGATAACTAAGAATAGTCTGTTATTCTAGGTTTACTAAAAACTGGTATATCTTCAGGGTTGTCAGTCTTAAATATAATGCGGTCATATATTTTTATTCTACCTGTATTTGCAAATCAAATATGCTAATATTACATATAGTAGATGTTTAACATAATAAAACTTATAGATTTGAATTTAATCAAATGGAGTCATTATTGTAGCAAATTGCATTTGAACAATTTTAATCATGTTTTATGTCTGCCTATAGATAGTTTCCAAAATCTTTTTGGTGACTTGGAACCTTACTGTTATGTGAGGTAAAATATTCATTAAAAATCTAAATAATTTCAGGCCAGGTGCTGTGGCTCATGCCTGTAATCTCAGCACTTTGGGAGGCCAAGGTGGGCGGATCACCTGAGGTTTGGAGTTCGAGACCAGCCTGACCAACATGGAGAAACCCCATCTCTACTAAAAATACAAAATTAGCTGGGCGTGGTGGCAAATGCCTGTAGTCCTAGCTACTCAGGAGGCTGAGGTAGGAGAATCACTTGAACCAGGGAGGCAGAGGTTGCAGTGATCCAAACTGCACCACTGCACTCTAGCCTGGGCAACAAGAACAAAACTCCGTCCCCACAAAAAAGAAAAAAAATTGAATAATTTCTAAGTAAGAAACTACTGAAATATCTATTCATAAGTAAACATAATTTAAGTGTATATACTTTTGGCTTCCTATTTTTACAAAGATACTAAAAATATCTGGGTCTCTCACTCTCTCTCTTTTTTTTTTTAGACGGTTTCACTCTGTTGCCCAGGCTGGAGTGCAGTGTTGTGATGTCGGCTCACTTCCACATCGCCCTCCAGGGTTCAAGAGATTCTCCTGCCTCAGCCTCCCAAGTAGCTGGGACTATAGGCACATGCCACCATGCCTGGCTAATTTTTGTATTTTTCATAAAGACAGGGTTTCACCACGTTGGCCAGGCTGGTCTTGAACTCATGACCTCAGGTGATCTTCCTGCCTCGGCCTCCTGAAGTGCCAGGATTACAGGTGTGAGCCACCATGCCTGGCCTGGGTCTCTTCATAAACATGTCATTAATATTTTGTCACCTTGGAAATTTTTTCTTTTTACTATAAAGAAGCATATACCTCTAGAAATTATGAGATGATATATTCATAAAATGTGCTAATCTGCTACAAAATGCCAGCATATGACAAACAATTCACAACTGTCTACTTCTTAGTTTTCTCTGCAAAATAAAGGTTACAAATAAATACAAATTATAATGTGTAAATGAAACTACTAGAAATAAGGGTAAAGAGAAACAAGTTTGAAGCCAGCCTCAGTGGCCATGGTGAAACCCCATCTCAGTGGCTCAAGCCTGTAATCCCAGCACTTTGGGAGGATGAGGAAGCAAGATCACCTGAGGTCAGGAGTTCGAGACCAGCCTGGCCAACATGGTGAAACCCCATCTCTATTAAAAATACAAAATTAGCTGGGCATTGTGACCCACGCCTGTAATCCCAGCTACTTGGGAGGATAAGGTAGGAGAATTGCTTGAACCCAGGAGGCGGAGGTTGCAGTGAGCCAAGATCGCCCATTGCACTCCAGCCTGGGCAACAAGAGCAAAACTCCATCTCAAAAGAACAAAACAAACAAACAAACAAAACAACTTTGTATGTTAGGCAAAGGGTACAAGGGGTGTAAGATGGGTTTTTGTTAAGGGAAAAAGAGTATTTTTTCCTAACGTGGTTGTATAGTGGTTATTTAAAGGTTGTTCTAGAATGAGAGAGAGAAAAGTGTACAATTGAATGAATATAACAAGCTGTAAAAGATCCATGGAAAAGAGAAAGAGACTCTTATCTCATGTGGTCAAACTTGTCAAGATGAAATGGATTTACTTATAAGGTATTATAATGAGCCTGAATGTCAACAGTGCACTGATGCAAAATTAGAGTTTGGTTTTCTCTCTCTTAAAAATGACAACATGGGCTGGGCGCAGTGGCTCACGTCTGTAATCCCAGCACTTGGGGAGGCTGAGGCAGGCGGATCACGATGTCAGGAGATCGAGACACGGTCCTGGCGAACACGGTGAAGCACCGTCTCTACTAAATATACAAAAAATTAGCCGGGCATGGTGGCGGACTTCTGTAGTCCCAGCTACTTGAGAGGCTGAGGCAGGAGAATGGGGTGAACCCAGGGGGTGGAGCTTGCAGTGAGCCAAGATTGCGCCACTGCACTCCAGCATGGAGGACAGAGCGAGACTCCGTCTCGAAGAAAAAAAAAAGGGACAACATGGGCCATGCATGGTGGCTCATTCTGTAATCCCAGCACTTTAGGAGGCCGAGGCAGGTGGATCACCTGAGGTCAGGAGTTTGAGACCAGCCTGGCCAACAGGATGAAACCCGGTCTCTATTAAAAATACAAAAAATTAGCCAGGCATGGTGGTGGGCGCCTGTAATCCCAGCTACTCAGGAGGCTCAGGGAGGAGAATCACTTGAAACTGGGAGGCGGAGGTTGCAGTGAGCCAAGATCGTGCCACTGCACTCCAGCCTGGGCAACAACAGTGAAACTATGTCTCTAAAAAAAAAAAAAGAGAGAGAGAGGGAGAGAGAGAACATATTTTGAATTATTGGTCTGCTTCTAATAAAAGGTCATAGTAGGTTTTCTTTACTTTTCAATAATCCATCTAGGAAACAGATTCTGTGTTTTATCAGAATAATTTGTTGTGTTATCTTTATCATCTCCTCAATTATTTAAGAGAAGTGAGTTTTCTCCCTTTTCCAAGCTAGGCTTTGGAGCTGGGTACAGTAGCTCACAACTGTAATCCCAGCATTTTGGGAGGATAAGGTGGGAGGATTCCTTGAAGCCAGGAGTTTGAGGTTACAGTGAGTCATAATCACACTACTTCACTCCAGCTCGGGCAACAGAGACTCTGTGTCAAAAAGATAAAAAATAAAATAAAATCTAAGCTTTTTTGTTTGCTTGTTTTTAAATCATATTACCTTCTATAGTTACCTTTAAAATATTTTATTGTCAATTTGGTTAGATATTATTTCGTGGTGACCTATGATCCTATGTAAATAAGTGTTTAAACCTTTTGGCATTTTGACAACTTGTGATATATTGCCTTCCCAAAACCAAATCCTAAACGAAATCTGTAATTCAAACTGACTTAGATTTCTCAGAGGGCTCCTGGAAAATCTCAAAGGATTTGTTCTTTTACCTTCTAAAAGAGGAATGTTCGAAAATCATTAGTTTTATGATATGTCAAGTTACATGAAAATCTTTGTTAAACAGAAGTGATACTCAATCTTCCTTGTGTTATTATTTGCATGAGAAAGCATTATTAATATAAATATTTCAGAAATGTTATAAAACACCTAGAAATGTATTACATTTTTTGCCACCCATGATAATTCTTAATGCTGCTTTGGCTGAGAGTAGAAAATAATGATGTAATTGTCGACAAAAAGAGTCAAACTCTTTAAAATATTTGAAGATATTTATTCTGAGTCAAATATGAGTGACCATGGCCCATGACACAGCCCTCAGGAGGTCCTGAGAACATGTGCCCGAGGTGGTTGGGGTGCACCTTGGTTTCATACATTTTAGGGGGGCATGAGACATTAATCAAATACATTTAAGAAATACATTGGTTTGGTCCAGAAAGGAAGGACAACTCGAAGCAGAGGTCGGGGGAGGCCTCCAGGCTACAGGTAAATTTAAACATTTTCTGATTGACCATTGGTTGAATTTGTCTAAAGACCTGGGATTGACAGAAAGGAAATGTTCAGGTTAAGATAAAAGTTTGTGGAGATGAAGGTTCCTTTGAAGTCTTATAGTGGCTACCCTTAGAGGCAACAGATGACAAATGTTTCCTATTCAGATCTGAGACATTTCACAGTGTGTATAGAATCAGGTATGACCAGTTTTATAGAACTAAGGTTGACTTATGGAGCCACTATTCTTGAAGTTCTCTGGCAAATATCAGCATGGTATGTGGCTCGCAGCATTCCCAGCATTTCAAGTGAGTAAGGAAGGCCACTTCCTGGCACGCCAAAAACCACCCCATGGTTTTTGGTGTATGAAAAAATAAAAATAGGTCAGGCACAGTGGCTCACACCTATAATCCCAGCACTTTGGGAGGCAGAGGTGGGTGGATCACCTGGGGTCAGGAGTTCAAGACCAGCCTGGCCAACGTGGCGAAACTCCGTCTCTACTAAAAAATACAAAAATTAGCTGGGCATGGTGGTGGGCACCTGTAATCCCAGCTACTCAGGAAGCTGAGGCAGGAGAATCGCTTGAACCAGGGAGGGAGAGGTTGCAGTGAGCCGAAATCATGCCATTGCACTCCAGTCTGGGTGACAAAAGTGAAACTCCGTCTCACAAAAAAAGAAAAAGAAAGAAAGAAAAGGAAAAATAAAAAAAAGAAGCTTAAGATATTTTGTGCATCTTGAAAATGGAGGGGCTGGGCATGGTGGCTCATACCTGTTATCCCAGCACTTTGGGAAGCCAAGGTGATTGGATCACCTGAGGTCAGGAGTTCGAAACCAGCTCAGCCAACATGGTGAAACCCTGTCTCTACTAAAAATACAAAAATTAGCTGGTGTGGTGGCATGCACCTGTAGTCCCAGCTACTTGGGAGGCCAAGGCAGGAGAATTGCCTGAACCTAGGAGGCAGATGTTGTAGTTAGCAGAGACTGAGCCATCACACTCCAGCTTAGGCGACAGAGCAAGACTCCATCACAAAAAAACAAACAAACAACAACAACAAAAAGAGAAACAAGGAATTCACCCAAATCTATAGGTACAGCAGGTGAAGTCTGATGTTGAGTTCTTGGTTTGGCTTCATGGCCTCAAGAGGCTTTTAAAATCTAATGGGAGATTCCTTGTAACAGTTGCTACAAAACAAACTTTAATAGACCTATGTAGTCAATTACTATTCTTGCTGCACTTATGTAAATAATCAGGCCACAATGAGATAAGACTTATTTTGCAAACAAGAATAATACTACTTTAATGATTTGATCAGAGAAGGAGGTGACTATGTAGAGATTTTATGCTGCCGTAGAAAACTGTAACACATTCTTATGGGTTATCAAATTCTAGTCCTGTTCGTTATTTTTAAGGTGTTATCATCTAACTCTGTATTGGACTGCCCCATGCCCTTTGCACACTTTGTCAGACCTCACCAGTTCTCCATTCTTTTGTTTTCCTTCAATTTCTGGTCACTGCCCTCCAAATTAACATTTCGAAATATTCTCCTACCCATTTGACTTGGCATCACTAAATACTGAGATCTGACTACACAGATCTTTATTTGGGACCCTAGCTTGTCTTGTAGCTGACCCTTTCCACAGAGGATCTATAAAAGTCCTGCAAGCTGAAGCTGGTTGGCTTGATAAAAAGTTCAAAGGACTCATCACAGTAGATTACATATGGGATGTCATCATCAAAAACATTCAAACTACAAACTGGAAAATCCACCGGATTGCCACTACCATTCTTATTCCACTGTCTATAAATATTGTAAACCCAGTATTTAATTTCTGAACTCAGAAATGTCATCTTTTTTTTCATCCATTCATCTTTTTCTTTGTTTTCTCTATGTTCTTCTTTCTCTTTGACAATTGATTATCTCACAACTTCCAGCCCAAGCCTTCTGTCTACAGTAATCAGCCCAGCTTCTTGTTTGTGAAATTTCTTAGGAAGTTTCAAGTGTTATAAATACAGGGATTAGCAGCCTGCCAATGTGGCATAAAAATTACTATAAACTGAAAACATTTGAACAATCAGCAGCTATGGATAAAAACATTATCTAAACTTAAAGAGAGCCTCCAGAAAATACAGCTGTCATTGACCACCACCCACCCCCAAAGGAGTTTCCTGTTTGGGAGAAGATTGACCCTTTTGGAGAAGACTGGGGAAGTGTGAATTCAGCTGCTCATTAGCATGAAAAAGACCAATAGAACCTTTCATGCTTGCTTACTAAAGCTCTAGCCCCTTCCTTCTTTTTTGTTAAACCAGTATGTAAACTTTTATCTGTGGCTCTTCAGTGAGTTACTCATTACTGAGTACTCCCACATGCATAATACATCTTCTCCTATTAATCTGTCTATTGTGAGTCTTGACTAGTCAGACCTAAGTGGGTAGAGGAAAAGCCTGTTTCCCAACATCAATAATTATTGTCTAAAAGGGACTAGTAAAGAAATAGGGAGGTATATCATAAGCATATTGTCTATAGTTATAAAGATAACCAGTAGAAGACCTCAAAAACATATTTAAGAGATTTTGTTGAGGAAATGGGAATGGGGTTTGAGAAGACAGAGGAGGGACAGTTTGCATGTTTTTCATCATAAACTCTTCCATAGTATCTGATTTCTTGATATGCACATATTACTTTGATAAAAGAAAATGAAAGGAGTGAAATGCAGAATATAAACTAAAATAAAATTTTAAGCCCCCCAACTGACTGGATGAATCACCTCTTGGCCTAGGGGATCCCAGAGGAAACTTGAAAACTGAGTTCTCAGCCATGACAGGATGGAAGGTCGGTCAGACACAACTTGTTACACCTTCTCCCTCACTATTCTTTTCTTTTCTTTTCTTTTCTTTTCTTTTCTTTTCTTTTCTTTTCTTTTCTTTTCTTTTCTTCTCTTCTCTTCTCTTCTCTTCTCTTCTCTTCTCTTTTCTGTTTTTCCAGATGGAGTCTTGCTCTGTTGCCCACGATGGAGTACAATAGTACAATCTCAGCTCACTGCAACCTCCGCCTCCTGGATTCAAGTGATTCTCCTGCCTCAGCCTCCCAAGTAGCTGTGATTACAGGTGCACGCCACCATGCCCAGCTAATTTTTGTATTTTTACTAGAGATGGGTTTCACCATGTTGGCCAGGCTGGTCTCGAACTCCTGACCTCATGATCTGCCTGCCTCAGCCTCCCAAAGTTCTGAGACTACAGGTGTGAGCCACTGTGCCCAGCCCCTCACTAACTGTTCAAAAGCCCTACTGCTGATACCAACCAAGCACCTGACACTGCCCCTTCCTTTTGCAGTTTCCACAAAACAACCAACCAGCACTCCTTTTTGAAAAGAGACCACCAACCATGAAGTGATTCTGCCCAGTCTACAGAGAATGCAGTGAGGGTTTTCACATCCTCTGCTTCTCCTTTTGATGTCAGAGGGCCAAAAACTCCACCCTCAGGTCGTGCTAACATCACCATTTCTGGAACATGAGTCCTGTGGAGATGTGTGAAGCTCCATTGTGCTTATGTGTGTTTCTCCTTTCATAAATATTCATGACTCCTCCCATAGCTTATTGAATATGTATGTTCAGCCACTCTGCTCAGCATACATTCCTGTTCCCTTTGCTCCTCCCTTGAAATGCCTGTTTCTGGCTTCTGACTGGAGGCTATGCTCGCCAGCATGTCAGAATGGCCACCCTGCAGGTTGCAACCCTTTAAGAGAAATAAAGCTCTCTTTTCCAACTGCATGAACCTTCAGGTGACAAGAGGAAATGTGCAGCTGTACATGAAAAAGGTGTTCATATCTTCATATATAGTCATGTGTCACCTGACATTTCAGGCAGTGATCGATCACAAATATGATTCTGTTGCCTACTGATGTCTTGATGATCTTGACCTTGCATAGGCCTAGGTTAGTGTGTGTGTTTGTCTTAGTACAAAAAGCTTTCAAAGTTTTTAAAAATTCATAAATAGAGAAAAGCTTACAGAATAAGCATATAAAGAAAGAAAATATTTTTGTACAATGGTACAATGTATTTGTGTTATTGCAAAACAAGTCATAATGTTTAAAAAATAAAATGTTTATTAAGTTAAAAACTTACAGTAAGCTAAGGTTAATTTTTTATTGAAGAAAGAAAGATACCTTTTTGGTTTTTTTGTTTGTTTGTTTGTTTTTTGAGACGGAGTCTCGCTCTGTCGCCCAGGCTGGAGTGAAGTGGCCGGATCTCAGCTCACTGCAAGCTCCGCCTCCCGGGTTTACGCCATTCTCCTGCCTCAGCCTCCCGAGTAGCTGGGACTACAGGCGCCCGCCACCTCGCCCGGCTAGTTTTTTGTATTTTTTAGTAGAGACGGGGTTTCACCGTGTTAGCCAGGATGGTCTCAATCTCCTGACCTCGTGATCCGCCCATCTCGGCCTCCCAAAGTGCTGGGATTACAGGCTTGAGCCACTGCACCCAGCCAGAAAGATACCTTTTATAAACTTAGTGAAGCCTAAGTGTACAGTGTTTATAAAATCTGTAGTAGTGTATAAAATCCTAGGCCCTCACATTCACTCACCACTCACTCACTGACTCACTCAGAGCAACTTCCATTCCTGCAAGCTTCATTCATGGTAAGTGCCCTGCACAGATGTACTTTTTTAAAAATCTCTCTTTTTTTTTTTTTTTGAGACAGAGTCTTGCTGTGTTTCCCAGGCTGGAGCGCAGGAGTGCAATCTTGGCTCACTGCAACTTCTGCCTCCAGATTTCAAGCAATTCTCATGCCTCAGCCTCCTGAGTAGCTATGATTACAAATGTGCATCACCACACTTGGCTAAGTTTTGTATTTTTAGTAGACAGTGTTTTGCCCTGTTGCCCAAGCTGGTCTCAAACTCCTGGCCTCATGTGATTTGCCTGCCTCAGCCTCCCAAAGTGCTTGGATTCCAGGCGTGAGCCACCACACCTGACCTAAAAATCTTTTACATCACATTTTACTGCACCTTTTCTATGTGTAGATAAGTTTAGACACACAAATACTTATGACTGTGTTCCAATTGCCCACAGTGTTCAATGCAGTAACATGCAATACAGGTTTGTAGCCCTGAAGCAATAGGCTATACCATATAGCCTAGGTGTGTAATAAGCTATATATCATCTAGACAAAATGATAAAATCGCTTAATGATGTATTTCTCAGGATGTACGCCATTAAGCAATGCATAACTGTATTTCATCTGGCAGTTTGCTCCTCACTATTCCCATTCCTTCAATGAACGTTCCATAAAACTCTAAGCACAAGATATTTACATCCCAAGGGACTCACATCTGGGCAAGTGTCCCAGCAGAGTATGCGGTAGATGTGGAAATTGATTAAGATTTCAAACTTCAGCCCAAATGTTAAGTGCATATTCAATTGCAAATGTGCCTGCTTTGCATTCCCTCAGGCCCTAGTGTGGTATTCATGTGCTAATCAGAACTCACCAAAACAATGTTGTTCATCAGTAACTAAAATCTGTACAAATTGTTAATGCAGAGAAACTTTCAAGGAGCCAAGAGGGAACATACTTCAAAGTGAAGAAGCAGCTTCTAGTTAATTATGAAAAATGCAATTCCCCACCTCCTCTACATGCATGCCTTTCTTTGGACTATTGAAGGATTTGTGCACAAGATAAACCTGGGTTTGCACAGCTTCACCTCCACACAAATTTCCCAGGGCTGTGTTAGCCTCCATGGCTTTGTTGAACTGTAGGCACTGCCCGATTTCATACACTTGTGCTTTTTTAAAAGAAAATCCAGAAACTTAAGGATCTACCCCCGAAGTTTACAAATATTCTAGTTCTCAGTACCCTCGGCATCTCAGTAATTTTTTTTTACAACCTAACAATTTGGTTATTTAAGTAGTTGGTTCCCAAACCACTCAATACATCTTTATGTTCTAATAACTTAATCACAATTTGAAAAAATAACACACATAAGTTGAAAGAAAGATAATATTTCCTTCTTAACTACAGCTATGTACTCCTGGGATGTGCAGTTGACACTGCCCAGCTTTCAGACCTTGGAATCGGATGGGACACCTTTACCCTCATTTCCTGTTTCCCATTGATTTTTCACATAGTCCTTTTTTATTGCAGCAACAGAAAACACAACCTTTCAACGATATGATACCATCAAAATGAATTCGTGTAATCAAGCTGGTAACTTATGATGTGTCTGACAGATGTCAAGTTTCTCCCAAATTTCACAATTTCCCACAGTGCTCCTATTGCTGGTGGGCCAGTTAAGGTTCTTGACGTTGAGATACAGGACTAGCTAGATTTCCTAGGCCGACTAAGAATTCCTAAGGCTAGCTGGGGAAGGTGACCACACCCACCTTTAAACATGGGGCTTATAACTTAGCTCACACCTGATCAATCAGGTAGTAAAGAGGGCTCACTAAAATACAAATTAGGCTAAAAGCAGGAGGTAAAGAAATAGTCAAATCATATATCATCTGAGAGCACAGGGGGAGGGACAATGATTGGGATATAAACCCCAGGCATTCTAGTCGGGAGTGGGCAACCCCCTTTGAGTGCCCTCCCCTTGTATGGGAGCTCTGTTTTCACTCTATTAAATCTTGCAACTGCACATTCTTCTGGTCCATGTTTGTTCCGGCTTGAGCTGAGATTTCGCTCACTGTCCACCACTGCCCTTTGCTGCCGTCACAGACCTGCACTTGACTTCCTGGATCCGGCAGGGTGTCCGCTGCACTTCTGATCCAGCTAGGTGCCCAGTGCTGCTCCAATTAGGCTAAAGGCCCGCCATTGTTCCTGCATGGCTAAGTTGCCCAGTTGGCCCTAATTGAGCTGAACACTAGTCGCTGGGTTCCACAATTCTCTTCCGTGACGGGGCTTCTGATAGAACTATAACACTCACCACATGGCGCAAGCTTCCATTCCTTGGAATCCATGAGGCCAAGAACCCCAGGTCAGAGAACAAAGGGCTTGCCGCCATCTTGGGAGCTGCCCACCACCATCTTCAGAGTTCTAACAACAAAGACCCCGGGAACATCTCCACCACACAGAAGAATTTGAGAGCAAGTCTGAAGTGAAAAGAGGTAAAGAAGTTTATTGCAAAGTGCAAACACAGTTCGATAGCTGGGTCACAGCAGGCTGCTCGAGCATGAGCCCATGCTGGCTGGCTCTGAGGAACCTACGTTTATGAGAGATTTACATGATTATTCATAAAAGGACAAGAAGGGGTGTTATGGTTAAGCATGCTGTGGGTGGTTTTCTTAGGCCCACATGCACAGTGGCTGTACATGCTAGTACATACATCATGTGCCTCACTAGCATTTTAATTCTCCTCCCAAGGATATGTTTTTTACTATTATAATGAGCGCAGGTCAGCCCGAGGAAACTAATCATGAGTTTGTGCGCTTGCACAAGTTTGGGGATTTTCGCTTCTTTTCCTTTACCTCCTTGTTGCAGGATCTTCTAACCAGGAGCCGAGGATGCCTTGTGTGTACTGATGGGCAGTTTGTTCTCTCCATCTATTTGGCAAGTTTGTTCCTCTTTAAGGGTCGCTATGATCTCCTTATCCAACCTACCTCACTCCTACCAATTCATTGTGATGCCTGAGATGGGTTGGCACATAGTTTAGGAAGAACTTTTTTTCTTTTAATCTTATAACCATAGGTTCACAAAGAAAGAACTTTTATCTGAGGCATTCGAGTCCTTTTAAATTATCACGCCCAGAGAGGCATTAAAATGAGACAGCAATCACCTCCCACCTTCCCGCCTTTTGAAGCTATGTATTCATCTACTGAAACTGCTTGATATTATCACAATAGCATTATCAGGCTATTATAAATTAACCTAATAATGCCATACTGAACTCTATAACACACATTCTAGAGCTTAACAATGTATAGCCAATGAGTAACTTGCATTACTTTAATGTAAATTATTGGTAAACAACTCAGGAACTGCTTCTTCTTTCCTTTTAACAATCCATTTGAAACTGCTGCTGAACGGAGTGCACATCCAGAGCAACTGGAATCTGTGCTCTCTGGTTGCAATCCTCAAGCTTGGCCCAGTAAAACCTCTAATTACATTGATTTTTCCCTCAGCTTCTTTCTTTCAGGTTGGCGCAGAGCTACTCCAAGAAAAAGTTGAGGTCATACTTAGGTTTCTGGAAAGTTAAATAGATCGTATCAAGTGACAGATGATGAGAATTTGGGGACTTCATCTTAATATCAAGTAATCAGGAATTTCCATAAATCTATAAATTTAAATTTTAATGTCATCAGTAGAAGACTGTTACAGCAAAAACTCCTGGATTTAAAGTACTTCTTGTGGCCAGGCGCGGTGGCTCATGCCTGTAATCCCAGCACTTTGGGAGGCAGAGGAGGGTGGATCACCTGAAATCAGGAGTTCAAGACCAGCCTGGCCAACATGGTGAAGCTCCGTCTCTACTAAAAATACAAAAATCAGCCTGACATGGTGGTGCACATCTGTAATCTAGCTACTTTGGAGGCTGAGGCAGGAGAATCACTTAAATCCAGAAGGCAGAGGTTGCAGTGAGCTGAGATCATGCCACTGCATTCTAGCCTAAGCAACAGAGTGAGACTCCATCTCAAAAAACGAAAAAAATAAAAAATAAAATACTTCTTGCTCTAGAAAATGCATACGTAAATATCAAAGAACATATAAACTAGGAGGCATGACAGAGATAAGATAGCTCAACTCCTCCATTTCAAAATAGAAGGCCAGGAGGTAGCTCACAGCTATAATCCCAGTGTGAGACCAGCCTGAGCAACAAAGCAAGGCCCTGTCTCCTCAAAACAAAACCACAGAAGCAGGAAAGAAAATTTTAAAAAATGTCAACTGGTTAGACAGATGGAAAAAATAATAAAGGAAAAACTTTTTTTTGAGACAGGGTTTCACTCTGTTGTCCAGGTAAGAGTGCAATGGCACAATCTTGGCTCACTGCAACCTCTGCCTCCCAGGTTCAAGCCATTCTTGTGCCTCAGCCCCTCCAGTAGTTGGGACTAAAGGTGTGCATCACCATGCCTGGCTAATTTTTGTATTTTTAGTAGATACAAAGTTTTGCCATATTGGCCAGGCTAGTCTTGAACTCCTGGCCCCAAGTGATCCACCCAGCTTGGCCTCCCAAAGTGCTGGGATTACAGGCAAAATAAATTTTTAAAAAGAGAATAAATAACATGGTTTAGCTCTTACATACATCAGTCACTACTTTACTACTGTCAATGAAAATAATTGAACTCTAAAATATTTGAAGAGATTTATTCTGAGCCAAATATGAGTGACCGTGGTCTGTGACACAGCCCTCAGGAGGTCCTGAGTACCTGTGCCCAAGGTGGTTGGGGCGCAGCTTGTTTTCATACATTTCAGAGAGGCATGAGACATCAATCAAATACACTTAAGAAATACATCGGTTTGATCCAAAAAGGCAGGGCAACTCAAAGCGGGTTGGTGGGGAGGGGTGTTCCAGGTTATAGGTGAATTTAAAATTTTCTGGTTGATAATTGGTTGAATTTGTCTAAAGACCTGAGATTGATAGAAAGGAAATGTTCAGGTTAAGATAAAATTGTGGGGACCAAAGTTCTTTGAAGTCTAATAAGTGGCTGCCCTTAGAGACAATAGATGACAAATGTTTCCTATTCAGATCTTAGTTAATCTCTTCAGGATTGGGAGGGTCCGGAAGAAAAGATCTAGCTTTGTTAACAGAGATTCTTTACAGATGCAAATTTTCCCCACAAAGAACAGC
>NW_016808044.1:1638263-1642280 GCF_001698545.2 Rhinopithecus bieti
TTCATACATTTCAGAGAGGCATGAGACATCAATCAAATACACTTAAGAAATACATCGGTTTGATCCAAAAAGGCAGGGCAACTCAAAGCGGGTTGGTGGGGGAGGGGTGTTCCAGGTTATAGGTGAATTTAAAATTTTCTGGTTGATAATTGGTTGAATTTGTCTAAAGACCTGAGATTGATAGAAAGGAAATGTTCAGGTTAAGATAAAATTGTGGGGACCAAAGTTCTTTGAAGTCTAATAAGTGGCTGCCCTTAGAGACAATAGATGACAAATGTTTCCTATTCAGATCTTAGTTAATCTCTTCAGGATTGGGAGGGTCCGGAAGAAAAAGATCTAGCTTTGTTAACAGAGATTCTTTACAGATGCAAATTTTCCCCCACAAAGAACAGCTTTGCAGGGCCATTTCAAAATATGGCAAAGAAACATGTTTTGGGATAAAGTATTTTGATTTTCTTCCTTGTCTTGTAATGTTATGCCAGAGCCAGGTTGGAAAGTAAGTCATGGTATACAGGGCTAAATAAAACCCATCTGATGAGAATTTATGATTTGTAGGGCATGACTCCCCAGACCACTTTGATAGGAGTTTGGGCCAGAGAAAAATCAGAGTTTAGTCCTCACTGCGTTAACTCATTAATTCACATTGCAACCTCATGAAATGCTATAATTATTCTTATTTTATATATGAGTAAACTAAGGCACAAAAAGGCTAAAATATTTGCCCAGAAACACACAACCTCTAAGTGGAAGAACAGGTATCAAACTCCAGTCCATCTGGCCCCAAAGTCCAAGCTCTTCTTCAAATGGAAAACAGAGCCTGAGAAGATTTTTCTCTAAATATTTCATTCAGTCCTTGATAATTTGCAAAGTGATTTATTTGTTTATTTATTTATTGAGACTGAGTTTCGCTCTTGTCACTCAGGCTGGAGTGCAATGGGGCGATCTCAGCTCACTGCAACTTCCGCCTCCCAGGTTCAAGTGATTCTCCTGCCTTAGCCTCCTGAGTAGCTGGGGTTACAGGCATGCACCACCACCCCCAGTATTTTTAGTAGAGACCGGTTTTCACTGTGTTGGCCAGGCTGGTCTGGAACTCCTGACCTCAGGTGATCCACCCACCTCAGCCTCTTAGAGTGCTGGGATTATAGGCGTGACCACCACGCCCGACCTAAGAAGTGCTTTAAATCAATTATTTATCCTCTGAGAATTACAAAACTGCAAAGTGGGCCGGAAAAATATTACATCCAAATTCCAAGTGAGGAAAATGAGGTTGAGCAGGGTCGGGGTCAAGGTCAAGTTGCTAGTGAGCATAACGCAAGCCCAGATTCCCACCCGGAAGTCTAGGGATCAGGGCACTGGACTGTATGTGGGCGATATAAAAAAATACTTTGTCTAAGATAATGCAAGTGACTTCTTGAAGAAACAAGGAAAGACAACTGCTGTCCAGTATTCTTCAGAAAAGCTGATGACAGCTTCAAATCATTTCGTCATGTGCCGGGCATCCTGCCAAGAGTTTTCTCTCCTTATTCTGCTCTGCAGCCTTACAATGTTGATGCTTTTCCTCATTTTACAGATAAGGAAACTGAGGCTCAGAGGACCTGAGTCACTCTGCCATCATCATTCAGCTCATGAAAAACTGGTTGGCCAACTGTCAAAAGCATGTGTTAGCTTAACCACTGTGCAGGTTTTACAAAACTCAATTTGTGGAATATGCTTTAATTCAAGGAACAAAAAAGAATTTTCACCACCAATCTCTGTTTTCTAAAACATTTATCTTACTTGCTGGAAAATACAATTGTGACATTGTAATCAGTGTTTCCCTTATTTGGAAGTCACTGGAAACAACTGGAAGGATAACATGAAGAGGTCAAGAGACACAGTCTTTATTTAATTTGGCTTCCTGTGTAAGCAGAGCAGTGAGATTTAAAAAGATAAAATGTCACCAAGAACTACATTTGCCGAGACAGTAAGTAAGGAAAAGAAAAGGAGGGAAGCACCATTAAACCCCTGCTGCTCACCACAGGCTCTTGATCCCCTGTTTCCTCACATTCCCTACCAGATGAGCATTTTCCTGGTTTCTAGATGAGGAAACTGAGGCTAGGGTGCTTAAGACGTAGCCTACCCAGAGTGTCATCGTTTGGGGACGAAAGTCTAACTCTCAAACCTGAGCTCTGTCTTCTGACAAACTTTCTAGACCAAAGAAACTCAGAATGCAAGCACTGGAAAGTGATAATTTGTGCAAATCCACGAATCAACAAAGAGGAGAAATATTTTACAACAACGTTTAAATAGTCCATAAAGGATTCATAATGAACCATTCCTTTGAAGATCTTCTTTCATAAAGAAAGAGATGTAGACAAACTGACCAAGGATACTCAGAGACAAGTTGACCAGGTTAGAGAGGGGCATTCTCCTTGTATTGCCCAGGAAGCCAATCCTTTTTTTTTTTTTTTAATATCACTTTGACCAAAAAGCAAAGAGAATCCTAGCCCTTTGGGAGCCTCAGGCGGGTGGATCACCTGAGGTCAGGAGTTTGAGACCAGCCTGACCAACACGGTGAAACCCCGTTTCTACTAAAAAATACAAAAATCAGCTGGGCGCAGGGGCACGTGTCTGTAATCCCAACTATTTGGGAGGCTGAGGCAAGATAATCACTTGAACCTGGGAGGCAGAGGTTGCAGTAAGCTGAGATTGCACCACTGCGTGGGCAACAGAGTGAGACTCAGTCTCAAAAAAAAAAGCAAAGAGGTCCAGTACAGTGGCTCATGCCTGTAATCCCAGCACTTTGGGAGGTTGAAGTGGGAGGATCCCTTAAGCCCAGGAATTGGAGACCAGTCTGGGCAACATAGTGAGATTCCATCTCTGCAAAAACTAAATAAAAATTAGCCAGGCATGATGGCACATTCCTGCAGTCCCAAGCACTTAGGAGGCTGAGGCAGGGGGATCATTTGCATCCAGGAGTTTGAAGCTGCAGTGAGCTATGATTGTACCACTGCACTCCAGCCTGGGTAACAGAATGAGAACTGGTCTCTAGAAAAAAGAAAGAAAGACAAAAAAGCCAAAGAAATCTTTTCTTGTTCATGAGTGGTTTCCAAATACAGTGCTTAGATTAGAAAACGGAAAAGAAAAAAACTCTCAACTGTAACTATATTAAGTATGAAACTCTAAGTCAAAATAGTTCAAAATTCTTGCAAAGAATTATTACAAAGCATTGTTTTATAGAAAGATAAGTTCCAGAGGAATATCACAAATACCAAAGGGTGCATTTCTATAATTTGTCAAAGGCATATCTCCTGCCTTTCTTGGTATCTGCCAGTACAGCCCATGAACCCTTGATGTTTCTCTCCAAGGGAAGTTTGATATACATGTGTTTAAATACATTTAACTCCAACAGTGCCACCCAGGCACACACATGAAGAACATGCAGGTTCCAGTGCATGTGGACTGATTCGGCACCTACAAAAGAGAAATATGAAGTGCTCCGTAATGATGCTACATTAGCATGAAAACAAAAGTGGGTATTTGTGGTCCTTTCTGTCTTTTCAAATTAGTATCTGCGGCGTATGGCAGCAGTTAGAATGAAGGAGTGACTGCATGCCACATGCTTACGGTTGCAAGCATATAAAAAGCCTTTCACGTTGGGAGGCTGAGGCAGTCAGATCACCTGAGGTCAGTGTTTGGACAAACGGAGGCAAGATGGTGCACTTCCGGGTTCTTCTTCACCAACTTTTCCCTTCCCGTGCGCGCGAAAATGCAGCCAGCGCCCAGGGAGGGTGCAGACCAACCGGGCATGCGCCAGGTGACGCCAATCCGAAGAGACCAAGATTTACCTGGTCGCACCTGCGGAACGCCCCTGACATGCCCGTGCCCCGCCTATTGCCCTCCCACTCCTAGAAAAGCCGCTCCGGATGGATGCCACGCGCGGCCTTCCTCAGTCCTCCACTCCTGTCGGGATGTCGGGACTGCAGGAACTCTGTCCGAGAGCCCCATTGGGGGAGTCTTTCTGCCTTCTTTGCCAGA
>NW_016808044.1:1645001-1682501 GCF_001698545.2 Rhinopithecus bieti
AGCCTTCCTCAGTCCTCCACTCCTGTCGGGATGTCGGGACTGCAGGAACTCTGTCCGAGAGCCCCACCGGGGGACTCTGTCGGCCTTCTTTGCCGGAGGCCGACAGACCTCTTCCCCACACCTTAGGTGACCAAAATAAACTTGCAGTTTTGCTCCTACACTTGCCTACTCGCTGGTTCTTTTGTGCCCACTCTGGTGGTCTTAGAAAAACAAATCAGTCAGAAGTTCAAGACCAGCCCGGTCAACATGGAAAAACCCCATCTCCATTAAAACTACAAAAACTTAACCGGGTGTGGTGGCAGGCGCCTGTAATCCCAGTTACTCAGGAGGCTGAGGCATGAGAATCGCTTGGACTTAGGAGGCAGAGGCTGCAGTGAGCCCAGATGGCACCACTGCACTCCAGCCTGGGCAGCAGAGTGAAACTACATCTCAAAAAAAAAAAAAAAAGAAAAAGCACTTCAAATTAACACTGCCCATTATTATTGTCATTATTACACCCACTGACCTACATTGGCATTCTGACGAGACTCGCAGGTAACGGTTTGCAATGACAGAGCGGTCATGAGAAGTATGCTCTGCTTGGGTTTAGTTTCCCTGTGACTGCCACTAGGGGAGCCTCTTGAGGTAGAAACAACTATTAACCCAGACTCGTTTTCAGTTATTAGAATGTCATGTCAGAGTTGCAGTTGTTAGAATACGCCATTCAAGATGAGTTGATGGGTGCTGACGAGTTGATGGGTGCAGCACACCAACATGGCACAGGTATACATATGTAACAAACCTGCACATTATGCACATGTACCCTAGAACTTAAAGTATAATAATAAAAATAATAATACGCCATTCAAATGATTGAGGATTAATTCTGATGTCAGTATTTGGTTTATTAAGAATAAGTTACTACTATCACGTCGAACTTGAAAAAATTGTGGTTCTGTTTTATTCTTTAACCTTACAATTTTACAACAAGGAGTAGCATTTATTTATTTAGTTTGTTGTTTGTTTATTTGTTTATTTTGAGACAGGATCTCCCTGTTGCCCAGGCTGGAGTGCAGTGGTGTGATCTTGGCTCACTGCAACCTCTGCCTTCCGAGTTCAAGTGATTCTCCTGTCTCAGCCTCTGGAGTAGCTGGAACTACAGGTGTCTGCCACTATGCCTGACTAATTTTTGTACTTTTTGGTAGAAACGGGGTTTCACCATGTTAGCCAGGCTGGTCTCAAACTCCTGACCTCAAGTGATGCACCCACCTTAGCCTCCCAAAGTGCTGGGATTACAGGCATGAGTCACCATGCCCGGCCAAGGAGTAACATTTAAAAAGTTTAAATTGATGGTGGCTGTTTCTACTTCTATTTTTTCTGAATTAAAACTGAATTCCAATGACACATTATGGAAGTATAGGAAGAAGGGACTAGTTTGAAAGACAGATGTTAGCATTTATCAGAAAGTGGTATCTGGTGTTTTCTAAGCACTCCCTCCCCCAAAAGCATGTACCTACTAGAGACATATCTTGTTTTAGTGTACTTGGCTTTATTGCACTTTGCAGATATTGCATTTTTTTACAGATTAAAGGTTTGTGGCAACCCTTCATCGAATCACGTCTATCGGCACCGTTTTTCAAACAGCGTGTACTCACTTCCTGTCTCTGGGTCATGTTTTGGTAATTCTCATGATATTTCAAACTTTATTATTATTACCATATCTGTTAAGCAGATCTGTGATCAGTGATCTTTGATGTTACTATTATAATTTTTTGTTGGTTTTGGTTTTGGTGTGGGTTTTTTTTTTTTTTTTTTTTGGAGATTGGGGTGTCACTCTGTCACCCAGGCTGGAATGTAGTGGTATGACCATAGCTCACTGCAGCCTCAAACTCCTGAGCTCAAGAGTTCCTCCCTCCTCAGGCTCCTGAGTAACTGGGATTACAGGTGTGAGCCACCATGACCCGCTTTGTAATTGTTCTTGGGTACCATGGATCTCATCCATGTAAAATGGTTAACTTAATCTATAAATGGGTGATTTCTTTCTTTTTTTTTTTTTTTTTTTTTTTTTTTTTTTTTTTTTTTTTTTTTTTTGAGACAGAGTCTCGATCTGTTGCTCAGGCTATAATGCAGTGGCGTGATCTCCACTCACTGCAAGCTCTGCCTCCTGGGTTCATGCCATTCTCCTGTCTCAGCCTCCCAAGTAGCTGGGGCTACAGGTACCTGCCACCATGCCCGGCTAATTTTTTTTGTATTTTTAGTAGAAACGGAGTTTCACCATGTTAGCCAGGATGGTCTCGATCTCCTGACCTCATGATCCACCCACCTCAGCCTCCCAAAGTGCGGGGATTACAGGCGTGAGGCACCGTGCCCGGCCTAAATGGATGATTTCTGACTGCTTCACCAGCCAACTGTTTCCCCCTCTCTCACTCTCTCCTGTGGTCTCCCTATTCTCTGAGGCACAATGATATCGCATTTAGACCAATTAATAATCTGCAACGGCCTCACAGTGTTAAAGTGAAAGGAAGAATCCCACATCTCTCCCTTTAAATCAAAAGCTAGAAATGATTAAGCTTATTGAGAAAGGCATGTTGAGAGCTGAGATAGGCTGAAAGCTGGGCCTCTTGTGCCAAAGTTAGCCAAGCTGTGAACACAAAGGAAAAGTTCTTGTAGGACTTTTGTGCTTGTACTCTGGCAAACACATAAGTGATAAAATTAAAAAAAAAAAAAAAACTTATTGCTGTTGCAGAGAAAGTTTGAGTGGTCTTGCTAGAAGATCAAACCAGCCACAACCTTCCCCTAAGCTATGCCTAATCCAGAGCAAGGCCCTAATTCTCTTCAATTCTATAAAGGCTGAGAGAAGTGAGAAACTACAGAAGAAGAGTTGGAAGCTAGCAGAGGTTTGTTCATGAGACTTAAGGAAAGAAGCTGTCTCCATAACATAAAAGTGCAAGGTGAAGCAGCAAGTGCTAATTTAGAACTGCAATAAGTTGTCCAGAAGATCTAGCTAAGATCCTTGATGAAGGCTGCTGCACTAAACAACAGATTTTCAATGCAGAGGAAAGAGCTTTCTATTGGAAGATGCCATCTAAGACTTTCATAGTTAAAGAGGAGAAGCCAATGTCTACATTTAAAGGACAGCCAACTCTCTTGTAAGGCTCATTTACCATTTGGAAAATCCTAGGGCTCTTAAGAATGATGCTAAATCTACTCTGCCTGCGCTCTCAAAAAGGAACAACAAAGCCGGGCCGTCAGCACTTCTGTTTACAGCATGGTTTACTGAATATTTTTAAGCCCACTGTTGAGACCTTCTGCTCAGAAAAAAAGATTCCTTTCAAAATATTACTGATCATTGACAATGCACCTAGTCATGTACAGAGACCAATATTATTTTCCTGCCTTCTGACACAGCATCCATTCTGCAACCACATAAATCAATAAGTATTTTTGACTTCCAAGTCTTATTATTCAAAAAATACATTTTGTAAGCCTATAGCTGCCATGGATAGTTATTCTTCTGATGGATGTGGGCAAAGTAAATTGAAAACCTTATGGAATGGATTCATCATCCTAGATGTCATTAAGAACACTCATAATTCATAAGATGAGGACAAAATATCAACATTAACTGGAGTTTGGGGGAGGTTGATTCCAACCCTCATGGATGACTTTGAGGGGTTTAAGACTTTGGTAGAAGAAGTTACTGTGGATGTGGTAGAAATAGTAAGAGAACTAGAATTAGAAGTGGAGTCTGAAGATGTGACTGAATTGCTACACTCTCGTGATAGAGCTTTAACAAATGAGGAGTTGCTTCTTATAGATGAGCAAGGAAAGTGGTTTCTTTTTTTTTTTTTCTTTTGAGATGGATCTCACTCTGTCAGTGAGGATGGAATGCAGTAGCACAATCTCGACCCACTGCAACCTCCACCTCCCAGGTTCAAGCAATTCTCCTGCCTCAGCCTCCTAAGCAGCTAGAATTACAGGTGCCTGCCACCACGCCCCCGCTAATTTTTGTACTTTTAGTAGAGATGGGGTTTCACCATGTTGGCCAGGTTGGTCTTGAACTCCTGACTTCAGGTGATCTGCCCACTGCGCCCAGCCAGAAAGTGGTTTCTTGAGATAGAATCTACTCCTGGTGATTCCATGGAGTAAAGATCCTGTGAACATTGTTGAAATGACAACAAAGTATTTAGAATATTCCATAAACTTAGTTGATAATGCAGCAACTGGGTTTGAGAGAATTGAATCCAATTTTGGAAAAAGTTCTGCTGGTAAAATGCCATAAAATAACATCAAATGCTACAGAGAAATATTTTGTGAAAGGAAGAGACAATTAATGTGATAAACTTCTTTGCTGTCTTGTTTTAAGAAATTGTCACCGCCACCCCAAACATCAGCAATCACCATCCTGATCAGTCAGCAGTCATCAACATCGAGGCAAGACCCTCTACCAGCAAAAAGATTTCAACTCGCTGAAGTTTCAGATGATCACTAGCATTTCTTAGCAACAAAATATTTTTAAATTAAGGATTATACATTGTTTTTTAGACATAATGCTATTGCACACTTAATTGCAGTGTAGTGTGAACATGACTTTTATAAGCACTAGGAAACCAAAAAAATTCATGTGACTGACTTTATTGTGTTATTCTCTTTATTATGGTGGTCTGGAACTGAACCCACAATATCCAAGTATTCTATAAATAGAATACTGAATTTTTTTTTTTTTTTTTTTTTTTTTTTTTTTTTTTTGAGGTAGAGTCTTGCTCTGTTACCCACGCTGGGGTACGGTGGTGCGATCTCAGCTCACTGCAATCTCTGCCTCCCCGGCTCAAGCACCTCAAGTCTTCCCACGTCTGCCTCGCTAGTAGCTGGAACTACAGGTGCATGCCACCACACTCAGCTAATTCTTTAATGTTTCGTAGAGATGAGGTCTTGCTATGTTACCTGAGCCGATCTTGAACCCCTGGACTCTTGTTATCCTCTCCCACCTCAGCCTCCAAACGTGCTGGGATTAACAGGCAGGAGCCACCACACCCCGCTTGAATTATATTTAACAGCGGCCAGGATCTGTATTGTAAAAGACACATGTATATGTGTCTTTTAATGCAATCAGTTAACCAATATATCCGTTTCTTTTATTTTATCTTTGATCTCCAGAGTGTTCCCTTGTGTGCTTTAGAACATAACAGCCTCTCAACTACTACTTAAACAATCGAGTTAATCAATTATTCAATGAGTATTTAATGAATATCCACTTAATTGTATAATCCTATCTTGACACTGGTGGATGCAGATAGATATGAGTGATAGCTCCCATTTGAAAGAAATTCAGAATAAAGTAGAATACACAGGACTCTTGATAGAAAGGCAGGCAGACAGGGAAAAAGTGACTAAATTCTTCCTGCTTAAGGATGATGAAAATCAAAAGTGATTCCTGGAGGGAGACCACCTGCCATGTTCTCATCCTGGAATCTCCTACAGTGTCTAGCTTACAGTTTTGTACTGCATGTGGTAACTGTCTACTGTTTGTGGATCGAATCAATGAACATGATATATGCTGTGAGATTTGAATGTGAATTTTAAAGCTCACAGTCTCACCTCCTCAAGTTACAGATAAGAGTTGCTCTAAATGGCGATCCCCTCCTCCCCGCTTCAGGCCCTCCTCCCGTATCTCCATTTCTCAAGACCTGGGTCATACTTCCTCCTCTTGGCAAAGTCTTTGCCAAGACTATGTCCTTGCAAAGTGACCTATGAATTCTTAGAGGTCTCAAGTTCTTTCTCTTTCTTTGTTTCTTCTGTTCCTTCTTCTTTCTTTTGGGTTTCTAACTTTATTGTTACACATCATCCATAATATTCACTTACAAATTTTTTATGCTTCTACTATATAGCAGCTCATACAATCTTTAAGATTTTAAAAAATTTCCAGCCGGGCGCAGTGACTCACGCCTGTAATCCCAGCACTTTGGGAGGCCGAGGCAGGTGAATCATGAGGTCAGGAGTTTGAGACCAGCCTGGCCAACCAACATGGTGAAACTCCGTCTCTACTAAAAATACAAAAAATTAGCCAGACGTGGTGGTGGGCAGCTGTAATCCCAGCTACTCAGGAGGCTGAGGCAGGAGAATCGCTTGAACCTGGGAGGCAGAGGTTGCAGTGAGCCAAGATCGCACCATTGCGCTCCAGCTCGGGCGACAGTGCAAGCCTCTGTCTCAAAAAAGAAAAAAATTTCAAGGATACATAAATACAGAAAAGATGATAAAACATAAAACCAAATGCCCACTGTCCAGATTTATCAAGTGTTCACATTTTGTCACATTTGCTTTAACTCTTTATTTAAGCATATGTAATGAAACTGTAAAAATTGACCTGAGAGAAAACACTCCAATCTCAGTGTAGTGATTACCCCTGTGAAGGGAGGATGTGGTGAAGTGATGGGATAGGAGTGAAGCTTGGGGATGAAGCTATTAACTGCCTTTAAAACATGGACAGCAGCCACGCACGGTGGCTCACGCCTGTGATCCTAACAGTTTGGGAGGTAGAGGCAGGTGGATCACTTGAGGTCAGGAGTTCGAGACCAGCCTGGCCAACATGGTGAAACCCTGTCTCTACTAAAAATACAAAAATTAGCCAGGCGTGGTGGCAGACACCTGTAATCCCAGCTACTTGGGAGGCTGAGGCAGGAGAATCGCTTGAACCCAGGAGGCAGAACACAGAGGCAGAGTTCAGTGAGCCGAGATTGCGCCTTTGAACTCCAGCCTGGGTGATAGATCAAGACTCAGTCTCAAAAAAAAAAAAAAATTGACAGCAACAGAAACACCCTGGAAATGGGTTTCTGTTCTTGCTGCCCACTCCCTCCACTCTCATTTAACCATCAGATGGCTCTTTGTCATCTGGCTGGGGCTGTCAGGCTTTGAGATTCAGTGTCCTACGTTTAAGCCTTGTCTCAACAACCAACTCAACTGCAAGCATCCAGAGGGAAGGGGCTGTGTCTCAGGCTTGTCTTCTGCTCACCACAGAGCCATATGGAGCATATTAGAGGCTTATTTCATTTTATTACATCATACAGTTCCCATGAAAAGGGCATATGCAGCTCATTTTTAACATTTTAAGGAGTTTCTCTCCCAAATTATGAACTTCACAACGTCTTCATTTATCATCTTACTCCTAAGTCTTCCCAAGAATGTTGTAAGTGTAGCCCGTCAAATTTACATATGATCTCTAGCTTGTTTCCAAGGGATTCCCATTACAATGAGGATGAAAAATTGCCAAAGACCATTTCCAACCCATCTGCACATACTGTGCTTTAGGGATTCATTAGACACATTTTCCTTGCCTGTTTTGAAGATGAACTGTGGCAATGTCTCCGCGGTGGGGCAGATGTAATCTTCCCTGGCCTGATCCTCTGCAGATGCTTAGCTGCATGGTGGATTGAATGTCTCAAAGGTCAATAACTCTTTCTATCATTTTTCATTAAAGTGCTTGGAGCGGGCAGTTCCTGCAGGAATAATTACTTGGAATCTGGCATACAATTCTTGTTCACCCCAGCAAGTTAACCTTGAGAATTCAACTCCAAAGCCAGTCCTTGACAGGTTTTTGTGGGAGTTTCACCTCACACCTTGGAACAACTGAAACGTCTTAGGAAATCCATATTTCCAAAGCCCAAGTTCCCAGGCTGGGTGCACAGACCATAATGATCATGGTGCCTGAGCCCGGGCAGGCCTACCCCATGGGAAAGGGAAGGGAAACTGGGGGAAGGCAGAAATATCATGCCTGCTTCTCGGAATTGCTTTTGCTTCAAACCTTGCTTTCCTGTAGGTTCAGGGAGAGTCAAGAAAGCTACAGTTACTCTAAATTCCAAACTCTGATAACGTAACCCAGCTCCTAAGAACAGCCTCAGCATGAACTGGAACCTTGAGCAGCTCACTTGCCTCACTGACCGGCAGACGCCTTGGTTTAAATCCAGTGCTGGTGGCCAGAGCTAGATGTCTTGAGGGACAGAGGCAGGGGCAGGGTCTGGGGAAGCAGAAATGATGCTATCCTGAGCGGCTCATGCAGATCATGCTGGAGCATCACCTGCTGTGAGCGCTGCCAGTGTTCTGTGCAACCACCTGAGGAAGCTCCGGTTCGGTTGATCTGTTCGTTAAAGTGTCTTTGATTACAAACAATTCAAACTATTTTGGTTGGGATCAACTGAAAAGAGAAGTGGGGTGACTCCAGGAAGCAAAATGCAGCTGAATAACCCAGGCCTGCAGGGGATGGGAGCTCCCCAGCAAAGGGGACTTCAAGGACCACTTCTCCAGAGCAGAGCTGTCAGATGACATAAAGCTCCAACCATGTGTGCAATATTACATTTTCTACTAGTCACATTGTAAAAAGTGAAAAAGGATGAGAGAAATTGATTTCCATTATATATTTTATTTAACTCAATATTTAAAGTATGATCATTTTAACATAGAATCAAGGAACTGTCAATGAGATATTTTGAATCTTTTTTTCATATTTAGACATTGAAATCCAGTGTGTATTTTACACACACAACACACCTTTACAATGAAGTAGGTTTGGGACACACTGATCCATTATCTCTGTATTTTACAGATTAAGAACTGAGGCCGAGAGTGTTTATTTAACTAGCTTGCAGACATTGGCCCTCTTTGCCCTGCCATACAGCTGTAGTTTGGCAAGGCAGGGGTGCAGCTTTGGTGACTTTATTTCTCCACAGAAGGTCTCAGTTGAGTGCTCTCAACTCCCCAGGGAGGGGTTGGCCCGTCCTAAACCTGTGGAAATGGATAACTTTGGTTATATATGATTCATTCCCGGAATACTTCAGAATCCTGCCTAGACCACATCAGCCCTTCTGAGCCAATCTCAGACTCCAGGCCTCGGGGGTATCTTTTCTTCGCTTCCCTTCTCTATCTCCAGTTCCAGTGGAGTTCCAGTAAACCAGATGGTGAGAGGAGTAGGAGCTCTGATTTGTAGCATCTGCCTATTTTGGTGGTATAAATACTCCCACTGTGGCCAATTTCAAGCTATCAACATGGCATCAGCTTATCTGCAAAAATCCTGAAAATTTAACAACTGGGTCTTAAGACCCAGGGCAAGCCCGGGTTCCCAGGCTGGACCCAGCTCATCATTGCAACATTACCAAAACACTTCCTCCCCTGGGCCAGGCCTGTGCTCTTCTCTCACTTCTTTCTGTTCCCCAGAGATGCCACTTGCTGTGGACACTGGAAGTGTCCTAACTTCAGAGCAAGTCAGACAGCCTAACTCGGGTCTGTCTCTTTCTCCTTTGTTTCTTTGTTTTTGCTTTTGTTTTTGTTTTTTGACATTTGAATTAATGTTAACTAACTTACAGGATATTGGAGAGGATTAGAACAAATCTTTGTGAAGCCCACATGTAGGAGGTACTCCATATATGCTGCTATTACTGCTATTAGCATTTTTTTTTTTTTTTTTTTTTTTTTTTTTTTTTTTGAGACGGAGTCTCACTCTGTTGCCAGGCTGGAGTGCAGTGGTGTGATCTCAGCTCACTGCAACCTCCACCTCCGAGTTCAAGCAATCCTCCTGCCTCAGCCTCCCAAGTAGCTGGGACTACAGGCATGCGCCACCACACCCAGCTAATTTTTGTATTTTTAGTAGAGATGGGTGGGGTTTCTTCATGTTGGCCAGGATGCTCTTGATCTCTTGACCTTGTGATCCACCTGCCTCTACCTCCCAAAGTGCTGGGATTATAGGCGTGAGCCACCGCACCCAGTCAGCATTTTTATTTTTCAATATTTTCTTTCCTTTTGAGACAAGGACTTTCTCCGTCATTCAGGCTGGAGTGCCGATGCACAATCACAGCTTACTGCAGCCTCAACCTCCCAGACTCAAGTGATCACTGGCTCCCAACCCCAGCCCTCGGAGAAGCTAGGACTACAGGCAGGACTACCACGCCCAGCTAATATCCTTAAATTTTTTTCTAGAGCTGGAGCTCTCACCAAGTTGCCCAGGCTGGTCTCAAGCTCCTGGGCTCAAGCAGTCCTCCCACCTTAGCCTCCCAAAGTGTTGGGATTACAGACGTGAACCTCTGTGCCTGTCCTCCTTTTCTGATTTTTAACATACAGCCAGCCAGAACTAAAGCCAGCATTAGAACCCAGAAAAGCCCCTTCAAGGATTCCAAACTAAATTGCCACAACTGACTGGTTCAAGATGGCGTGAACAGGTGAGACATTTCTTCTGACCTGTGCATGTATCCTTTGGAGCAAGTCAGGGGAGAATCACGGGGAGCGGAGGTGAAATCATCATCAGGAATTGTGATGATGCTGAACTGGAAAATCATATTCGGACCTGTGTTAGTTTCCTAGGACTGCCGCAATGATGTACCACAGGCTGGATGGCTTACAACAACATAAATTTATTCTCTTACAGTTTTGGAGGCTAGAAGTCCAAAATCAACGTGTTGGTAGGACCACCTTCTCTCCAAAATCTCTTCCTTGCCTTTCCCAGCTTCCGATAGCCCCCAGCATTCCTCGACTGACAGCAGCATAAGCCCACCTCTGCTTCTGTCTGCAGGGGGCAGGAGAGCAGTTTTCTCTGTGTGTCTCTTTCACCCACTTCTTATAAGGACACCAATCCTATTGGATCAGGGCCACCCTAATGACTTCATCTTAACTTGATGACATCTGCAAATACCCTGTTTCCACATAAGGTCCCATTCACATGTACAGGGGTTAGAACCTCAACCTACCTTTCAGAGGACACACTCCAGCCTGTAACAGATCCTTTGTGAGACCTCAATATTACAACATAAAATCTCTAGATGTTATTCTGGGTGTTCCAGCGTCCTTTTCCCAACCAAAAGGAAAGTTTTTTTGCTTGTTTGCTTGCTTGCTTTTGAGATGGAGTCTCATTCTGTCGCCCAGGCTGGAGTGCAGCGGTGGGATCTCAGCTCACTGCAACCTCTGCCTCCCAGGTTCAAGTGATTCCCTGAGTAGCTGAGATTATAGGTGCCTGCCACCACACCCAGCTAATTTTTGTATTTTTAGTAGAGACAGGGTTTCGCCATGTTGGCCAGGCTGGTCTCGAACTCCTGGCCTCAGGTGATCTACCCTCCTCAGTCTCCCAAAGTGCTGGGATTACAGGCATGAGCCACTGCACCCGGCCTACAACATAAAATCTGTAGATGTTATTCTGGGCCTTCCAGCCTCCTTTCCCCAAACAAAAGGAAAGGATTTTTTGTTCTTGTTGTTTGTTTTGTTTTGTATTTTTAAATGAGAGACAGAGTCCCATTCTATCACATAAGCTCCAGGCTGGAGTAAAGTGGTGTGATCACAACTTACTACAGTCTCAAACTCCTGGGCTCAAGCAATCCTCCTGCCTCATCCTCCAGAGTAACTGGAACTACAGGTGCGAGCACCATACCCAGTTAATTTTTATTACTTTTATTTCTGTAGAGACAGAGTCTCACTTGTGTTGCCCGGGCTGGTCTCAAACTCCTGGCTTTAAGCAGTACTCCTGCCTCAGCCTCCCAACGTGCTTGGATTACAGTTGTGAGCCACTTCTGCTGGCCAAGAAATACATTTTTTAAATAATCCTAAATTAAACCAATGTACATTAAATCTTTGTTGACAACATTGGATAATCTGGGTACCTCTTTAGGTCCTGTTGACCAAACTCCCTCTAGCAAAATGTACTCAGCAAATCCGTTTCTCAGCAAGAGGAATGTGAGCCCACAGATACTAAGAGGTCCCCCATGGTCACACAGCACTAGAACTGAGTCGGGAAGCTCAGATGTGTGGAATATAGTTTTATTAGGTTTTATTAAAAGTAATGGCAAACACTACAATTACTTTTGCACCAACCTGATAGCTTTCTTGCAAATCCCTTCCATCCCTCCTCCACCTCACCTCTATTACAATATGTTTGCAGTTCACTCATTCATTCATTCAACAAGTAGGGATTCAGTGCCTACCACTAAGGGGCAATAGTGCGTAGTATTTAAGTCATGCCTGTATTTGCATTCTGGCTCTAACTTACTGCTGTGTGACTTTGGGTAAGTTGCTTTGCCTCTCTGCGCTGTCTGTAATAAGAGAATAATAACAATACCCATGTCATTGAGTTGGTGGGAGGGTTAGAGGACATGGAGCACACAAGGCACTGGCCACAGAGCCTGGTTAAGCACTGACATGTCACTCATCTGTTTTTACTGGTTACTAAGTGCCTGGCCCTGAATCAGACCCTGGAGATACCGTGACAAGAAAACAGACAAGGCCTGGCTCGAGGGCTTACAGTCCAGTGGAGACCACTGATCTCCAAATGAACACAACAATTTCAGATTTAAAACACTGTGTTTCTAATTTTGTGGCCAGATACGTTAAAAGAACATCATCTGAGCCAGTCAAAATTTTCCAATCCCATCCAATCCAGTCCAGTCCAATCCAGTCCAATGCTTTGATGCCATTATCTACACAAAGGGGCTTTGTAGGTAGGATGGAAGTGGGGAAAGGGGTAAGAGATGGGGCACTCATTTGTTACTCCCATAGGGCTTTCCAGTGTGGGTGCTGTTGAAATAAAGAAGAAAGAAGAAACGAAGGGGTTGAAACAATTGGAGTTTCCCTAATATAAGCCTGAAAGCAATTTTGAACCATTTCACACATTCTCTAGTAACATTAGAAGAAAAATGTACAGTCCTATCAGGGCTCAGTCCAGTGAGAAACATCCCACTGAGTTTTATCAGCAGTCGTTCTGGGAAGTGGGAGGCAGGGGGTACCAAGACATGGGTCAGTGTGACCCACTCCAGGAGGGCTGTGTTCCTTGGCAGGGGTGGGAGGCCTACCAGAGTTAAGACACAGGCCTTTGGCTCTTATAAAAAAAACTCCTTTTGGTGCATGTGTGTACTGAACCCATTTATACACTATCTTCTACCTGCAATGAATCTATGAGCCAGTTCTGATTTCACATATCCAAGTGCGAAATTAAGAACTATTTTTATTTTGTATTTTGACTTACGTTTTACCTTTTTTTCAAGAAGATACATTATAGCTGTCAGAGGTATGTGAACCAGAGCCACTCCATCTTGAATAGGAGCTGGGTAAAATGAGGCTGAGACCTACTGGGCTGCATTCCCAGATGGTTAAGGCATTCTAAGTCACAGGATGAGACAGGAGGTTGGCACAAGATACAGGTCAGAAAGACCTTGCAGATAAAACAGGCTGCAATAAAGAAGCCAGTCAAAACCCACCAAAACCAAGATGGCCACGAGAGTGACCTCTAGCTGTTCTCACTGCTACACTCCCACCAGCGCCATGACAGTGTACAAATGCCATGGCAACATCAGGAAGTTACCCTATGACCACATAAAGGGGAGGCATAAATAATCCACCCCTCGTTTAGTATATAATCAACAAATAACCATAAAAATGGGCAACCAGCAGCTCTCTCGGCTGCTCTGTCTATGGAGTAGCCATTCTTTATTCCTTTACTTTCCTAATAAACTTGCTTTCACTTTATGGACTCTCCCTGAATTCTTTCTTGCGCGAGATCCAAGAAACCTCTCTTGGGGTCTGGACTGGGACTCCTTTTCTGTAATATAGCTATCTTTTAATTATATATCTTGGTGGGACTTTTCATATAAGTTATTTCATTAATCAGGAAAAACATTGTTTTTCAGGTCACATCTGTTGATGTTGATGTCTATCGATGGATTACGGTCACTGCTAGAAATCTGTCATCTGCTAGAGAGCAAAAAGAGAATCAGTGAGAAGGAACTTAGAGAAGGGTGTGTGTGTGAGAGAGAGAGAGAGGGAGGGAGCGGGTGTGTGTGAGAGAGACAGAGAAAGAGTGCGTGTGTGTGTGTGTGTGTGTATGTGTGTGTGAGACAGAGAGAGAGAGACGGGGGGGCATCTCCCCTGCCCATTCTGATATCCCACTGGGTTTGGGAACCACTGAGCCAGTCCTTAATTTGACAGATGAGACACTGGTGACTTGGCACACATGGAGGGTATATGACACCTGTGTTCTCCCTGTCTGCTCCAGGGCCACACACACAGTAACTGTTGAATTAAAGTGCAGCCAGCTACTGTGGTGGGACAGGCCAGAACTGAGCAATGCAAGACGGGATGGCACAGAGGTGAAGAGCACCAGCTTTGGAGCTGACAAACCCCCTCCTCAGCCCTAGCCAGTACACCTGCAGGCACACTAGAGGCAGAGCAGGGAGCCACAAAAATCTAGGCTCTCTGCTGTTCCAGCTTCCCATGGAGGTTCCAATGTGCGTTTCGCAAATTTATAAATGTCGCAGAGCATCAGAGTCACTCTCAAATCTTTGGAACCACAGATGTTAAGTCCATCCATAGAAAATATTGCTGAAGTTAACAAATTAGATCACCCCCTGCTCAGCCTCTACATAAAGCCGAGTCCAAGGGGCCTCAGCTAAGCATATAATCAGGCCCTTGCTGGATGTGCATGGCCACCTGAAAGCAGTATTTTGGGGTAACGAACCTCTGTCTCTCTCTCCTGGTGCAGTTTCTCAAAGGAGAGTGGAAATCTACATGAGGAAGGGAGGAGAAGGAAGCCCTGGGTGGGGAGGAGCTAATAGGAATCAGGAATGTTCCCAGGCAGGAACCTCCTTGTGAAGTTTAACTTGCTAGCTCTCAAAAGAAAAGGCCATTTAGTGTGCCTTTAAGAATTTGCTTAATTATTCTTTTTTCCATTGCAGTGAATGCAACAACATGTGCACTTTAAATCTTCCTTCTTCCTTCTTTTTATTTATTTTCGTTTTTGAGATGGAGTCTCTCTGTGTCACCCAGGCTGAAATGCAACCTCCACCTCCAGAGTTCAAGCGATTCTCCTGCCTCAGCCTCCCGAGTAGCTGGGACTACAGGTACCCACTACCACGCCTGGCTAAGGCTAATTTTTTGTATTTTTAGTAGAGACAGAGTTTTGCTTTGTTGGCCAGGCTGGTCTCGAACTCCTGACCTCAAGTGATCCGCCCACCTCGGCCTCCCAAAGTGCTGGGATTACAGGCGTGAGCCACCGTGCCCGGCCTTATCTTCCTTCTTCCTTCTAATTATCACCGGTTATGATTCCTGATACACCGTGCTGCTGTGTCAGGGAGAGTTCGCAGCAGGGCAGCCCCACAAGGGAAGAAGGCTGCCTATACCCTCCAGCAAGGGGAAGCCCCTGTGCTGAAGTTCCAGTGGCTCTTGGGCCATGTGAGGGTAACAGCGAGTCCCCAGTGGAGACAGGATGGAAGACTACATCTGCCCTTTCCCAGGGAGGCTGGGTGGCAAATGCAGGTGGTGGGGCTCGCTTCATTGACCTCTCTCTAGCCCGGTGCAAGTTGCAATGCCTTGAGGAGTGTATATTTGCAATGCTGAAAGCAAGCAAGAGTGTTTGTGGCCAGGTAGGTGTAAAGGGCCTGCAGTTCTGATGGTCCCTGAGGAAGGGCGAAAAAGAGGGGCCCCTTTCTCTGTGCCACCACCCTCCTAGTCCTGTCACAGATGGCTCCAGGGCACCATAATGCTTCCTGGTTGTAATGGAATTCAATATCTGTGATTCCTAAAATTTAAGAGTGACCTTGACAGTAGCAGAATTTCTCATAATCCAACTCCCTCCATAGACAGGAGTCGGGGAGCACAGGCAAAGAGTAGGGTCCCCCATGATGTAATTGTACTTACAGTCTGAGCACAAGTCCCTAAAACGAGCTTCAGAAACATGAGGGTCCCCCCAGGCCTGCTCCCTTCGGCCACATACTCCCACCTGACCTCCTGTGGAGCCTTTTCCAAGAGCCCACAAATTTGAGAGCTAAAGAAAGACACAGGTGGAAGCTGTCTCCTCTCTACTTCTGCTTGCAGCCCCTGGAGCCTCACCAAGTACTGATGAGTCACCCCCATCCCCACTCTTCATTCTTGTCTCCCTGGGGCAAGCGACACACTCAGGCTTTCAGATTTAGACAAAGCATCATTGTCTTTAGGGCTTTTTCTGCGCGGGGATCAGGATAAGAAAAGGAAAAACATCCCAAGGCCTAACAGTGAAGGTGTCTGTTGCTGATCACACTGAGGGCAGTGACTTCTCACTGGACTTGGACTGGTGAGGTCTGCAGGCCTCTGGGCTGAGCTCGCTCCTCTTCAGCCTCATTAACCCAGAAAAGGGTCTGGAGAGGTGAACTTAGGCAGATTCCAATGAGCAAGAATTCATCATCATTCCTGCTTAGCGCTGGTTGTGGTGGACCGAAAAAGAAGTGATTAGTGAGGGAGTTTCTAGTACTTTACTTTCTTTAAGTCATCTTTCTCATCTCTTGCTCTTTCTTTATTTTTTCTTTTTATTTTCCTCTTTCTTTCTTTCTTTCGTTCTTTCTTTCTTTCTTTCTTTTTCTTTCTTTCTTTCTTTCTTTCTTTCTTTCTTTCTCTCTTTCTCTCTTTCTTTCATTCTTTCTTTCGTTCTTTCTTTCGTTCTTTCTTTCATTCTTTCTTTCGTTCCTTCTTTCTTTCTTTCGATAGAGTTTCACTCTTGTTGCCCAGGCTGGAGTGCAATGGTGGGATCTCAGCTCACTGCAACCTCCACCGCATGGGTTCAAGCAAGTCTCCTGTCTCAGCCTCTTGAGTACCTGGGATTACAGGCGTGTGCCACCATGCCTGACTAATTTTTTGTGTTTTTAGTAGGGATGGGGTTTCACCATGTTTGTTGGTCAGGCTGGTTTTGAACTCCTGACCTCAGGTGATCCACTCAGGCCAGAGTGCAGTGGCACAATCATGACTCACTGCACCAGAGCCTCAAACACTTGGGCTCAAGTGATCCTCCCAGTTCAGCCCCCCCAGTACCCGGAACTACAGGTACATGCCACCATGCGAGGCTAATTTCTGTAATATGTGCAGCAGTGGGGTCTTCCTATGTTGCGCAGATTGATCTCAAACTCCTGGGCTCAACCAGTCCTCCTGCTTCATTCTCCCAAAGTGCTGAGATAACAGACAAGAGCCACCGCACGTGGCCTGTGCTTTTTCTTTAAAACAATGTTTATTGAGAACCTACCATATTGGGAGTTAGGAAGAGAAAACTGCAGTCCCTGTTCATGAAGAATTCAGAGGAGATTTTCCTGCATTTCTTGAGGTAACTGTCATGGCCTTGCCTTGGCAGTGGGTTTGGGAGACACTGCTATTTCTCCTCAGGACCACCTTGTTTCCAGACCTATAACCAGATTCAAATCTAAGGCCACTAGCCTGGAGACCCAGTTGCAATTCGAACCTGAAGCCAGTGTGTTGGAAATTCCTTTTTGCTCAAGGCCAGTCAATCTTTTGCTCTAGTCAGGTCTTCAACTGATTGGATAAGGCCCACCCACATTATGGAAGGCAATCTGCTTTATATGTTAATTTCATCCAAAAACACACAGAAACATCCTGAATAATGTGTGAGCACATATCTGGGCACCACGGCTTAGCCAGGCTGACACATAAAATTAACCATCGCAAGTCCTCACCTTGTCACCTCAGCACTCAGGCACCTCCTTACACCATACTTAATCCCTGAGAGAAGCACTTTATGAGACTAAGGTGGGAGGATCACTTATGGCCAGGAGTCAAAACCAGCCTGGGCAACATAGCAAGACCTCATCTCTACAAGAAAAACTTTTTTTTTAATTAGCCAGGCATGGTGGCACACACCTGTAGTCCCAGCTACTCAGGAAGGCAAGAGGATCACTTGAACCCTTGAACCAGGAATCCCAGGCTGCAGTGAGCCGTGATTGCACCACTGCACTTCAGCCTGGATGACAGAGTGAGAATCCAACTCTTTTTAAAAAATAAAGTAAGAGAAAAGCAGTCACAAGGCCATCATTCTGCCCAACATGATACAGCTACCCTCCATAAAATCAAACACTGATTCTTGTCCCAGAAGAAGTTGCAAAGTTCTTGGGTGATGTTTACCCTTCTCCTTGATATTCTGTAATTTAACAACTATGATGTAAAGTTAAAATACTTAAATAGTATAAGGTCAACACATCTTATGTTACATGATAGAAGGATAAGAGAGGGAAGAAACTATAGATACTTGCTATAGATACAGAGATATGTACAAATGGATATTCACAAGAAATAAGGAAGAAATATTCATTTCTGTTGTGGGTTTCTATAACCATATTTTTGTAGCTGGTCATGAGGTCATGGCTTGTAGTTACAACTACCTCTTCTACTAATCGTGCTATATCCCCTTCACCCTCAGCAAACAACTCAGCTGGTGTGGTTTTTTACCTTTGGGGTGACCCAAGCCTTCTTTGCTAAAAGGTCTGGCCCACCTTCCTGCCTGGATTGACTTATTGTAGTTTTCCATTGTAGTTATTGTAGTTTTCCATTGACCTGAATCATAGGCTGTGGTAATACCAAGATACGCCCTAAGGGATCTCTTGCATTCCAGACATGCTCTTCCTCACCTCCATGGTGAAAGAACAGTTCAGTTTCTCCCTGGTAGGCAACTCTTCTAAAAAGAACTTGTGCCTGGCCCCATTGCTGATAATTAGGCCATGTCTTTGGTGCTGGAGCCTGAGTAACTGAGGCTTGGAAGTGCTCTCCTGTTGGCTTTAATTTTCACCCATGTGGAGGCCTTCTCACCTTGTGGGAGAGCAGAAAGGGAAGTGAGTGGAGGGCACAGTACGCTAAGGAGGAGAAGGTAACAGGACAGGCCCACCTTCCCACCACTGATGCCACGTATATACAGTTCCATGAAGCAGGTACATTTCAGGAAGGCTGTGGTGCGAAAGAAGGCAGCATCACAAAATCTAACAAATACAATGTCTCCATCAAAAATCTAATCCAGGCCTGTATTAGTCCATGCTTGCATTATGATAAAGAAATATCTCAATTTATGAAGAAAGAGGTTTCATTGGCTCACGGTTCTGCAGGCTTTGCAGGAAGCATCATGCTGGCATCTGCTGAGCTTCTGTGGAGGCCTCAGGAAACTTCCAATCAAGGTGAAAAGCCAAGGGGAAGTAGGTTCATCACATGGCCAGAGCAGAAGCAAGAGGGGAATGTGCGGAGGTGCCGCACACTTTTATTTTATTTTATTTTATTTTATTTTATTTTATTTTATTTTATTTTTTGAGACAGAGTCTCTCTGTCACCCAGGCTGGAGTGCAGTGGCCCAGTCTCAGCTCACTGCAACCTCAGCCTCCTGGTTCAAGCAATTCTCCTGCTTCAGCCTCCCGAGTAGCTGGGAATACAGGTGTATACCACCATGCCATGCTAATTTTTGTATTTTTAGTAGAGATGGGGTTTCACCATATTGACTAGGCTGGTCTCGAACTCCTGACCTCATGATCCACTTGCCTCGGCCTCCCAAAGTGCTGGGATTATAGGCCTGAGCCACTGCACCCAACCCCTGCACACTTTTAAATGACCACACCTGCAGAGAACTCACTATTGTTAGGACAGGACCAAGTGGGATGGGGCTAAACCATTCGTGAGAAACCACTCCCATGACCCAGTCACCTCCCACCCGGCCCCACCTCCAACACTGGGGATTACAATTCAGCATGAGATTTGGGCGGGGACACAGATCCAAGCTATATCAAGACCATAATATCCTGAGACATTAAAAATATGGGCTGATTTGGGAAAGAGGAAAAGTAGCTCTGATTTTGAGGAGCGTGAGAGGGAAGAGACAGTTATTAGGATCACGCTTCAGAGAATAGTCCCGCATCAGCCCAATATTTAAGCAAGGATCCCATGGAAGCGGCATTTCTTCAGAAACAAGAGGGAGCAAGTAACTGGCCTGAGTGTTGAATTTCTTCCTCACAGCTGAGAAGTCTTCGGTTCTGTGGGCTTTGGGACATGGTCAGTCTACTTCTGCATGAGAGATACTTCACGTTCAGAAACTGTAACCACAGTGCACAACCTGTGGGCGTGTGATGATGCTAGGGGACGCGGCCTCCGTGACCCCTGGCAGAGAGTTGCTCGGGTAAAGTGTGAGTGATTGAGTTAAGCATACAAACCCTAGCCTCCCAAACTGCTGAGATTGCAGGCATGAGCCACCGTGTCTGACCTCAGGTTTATAGGCTCATGCCTGCAATCTCAGCAGTTTGGGAGGCTAGGGTGGGAGGATCACTTGAGCCTAGGAGTTTGAAACCAGCCTTGACAACATAATGAGACCCCGTGTCTACAAAAAATACAAAAATTAGCCAGGCATGGTGGTGTGTGCCTGTAGTCCTAGCTACTCAGGAGGCTGAGGTGGGAGGATCACTTGAACCTGGGAGGTTGAGGCTGCAGTGAGCTATGATCACACCACTGCACTCCAGCTTGGGTAACAGACAGAGCAAGACCCTGTCTTAAAAAGAAAGAAAGAAAAAAAAGCATATAAACCTGATGCTTAGTTTACTTTTACAAATACAGTTTGTTTCCATTATAAAATGAACATATAATAAAAGTTAGGAAATACAGAACATTCAGAAAAAGAAATGAATGCTCATATCATCTTGCCATGTAAAGATATTTATTAACTTTTAAATGTAGTTTTCATTGTATGTGCAGCTTTCTGTTCCTTTTGTACCGAACATTATGTGATGGTTATTTTATATATTATTACTAAAACCATTCGTAATCATTACTTGTGCTTATTTCAAATTAGCCATTGAGTGACTAAGCTATTATGACAATGATTTCTACATTTCTGGGACTTTTAGATTGTTTCTAACTGCTTACTAACAAACATAAGTGACCATCTTAACTCGGAAGAGTTTTTTTCAGTTCCCAAGAACAGATTCACTGGGTCAAAGCAAATAACACTTGACACATAAATTATAAAATGCTTTTCCAAATTGTCTCACCACACTTCAGTTTCATGTTTGTTGTAAGTTGTAAGTGCATGGGAGAAGCACAAGAGATGCTGTTGCGGTAGTGCTATAAGTAAGGGAAGTAGATTCCCCTTTAGGAGTTAAGCTGCAAAGCCAGCAGGCACACCTAAAGCACAAGCTCAGGAAGTGAGTCCCTGCTGACTTGGCAAGGAGACTGTCCACTGGGGAAAATAAAGTTTCATCTCTTGCTCATGCTTACACAAAGATAAACTGCAGATGGATTAAAGGCCTAAGAGCAAAAGGCAAAACCAGTGTGGTAAGATAAATGTGCAATGGATGACAGACATCTTATCTGTAAGATGTCAGGAAGCTAAGGATTTCTTACATAAGCCCCTGAAAAGCATAAACCACAAAAGCGGGAAACAATAGATTTAAATCTCTTAAAATTAAGGATTTCTGTTCATTAAAACACAATAGATGAAATTGACAAATTGGTGGCAAATCTGGAAGACATTCACAATTTTAAAAATCAACAAGAGATCACGTCTATTATAGAACATGCAAGGAACCTTTAACAATCAACTAGGAAAAGATGGAAACCCATAGAATGTGAGCAACAGGTAGGAATTAGCAATTGACAGAAAGGAAAGCCTATGTGACTATAACAAGTATACATGGTGTTCAATTTCACTGGTATTCACAAGTGCGCAAATTAAAGTCACTTACCACCTTCCCCTCATCAGAGCAGAGAAAGTGGGCAGTTAAACAATCCTCTCAAGCGCACTGGTGGGTGTGGAACAAGGACCCCATTCTGAGACAGGATCCTACAGTCTCAGGAACGCATCTGGCTATGGGGTAGAACGCCCTCTCCTGGGGTGTGCTCCTGAGAACGCTGTCCCAGGCCCACAGGGAATAAAGCATACACACCCAAGCAGGGAAGGTAAACACGTCAGAGCAGATGAATGTGGGGAGAGAAGATGGGAATCGCAGTGAGGAAAGAGGGGGAATATTAATGAAACTAAACAAAGTCAGAGAGGAGTCCTGCAAGGCTGGTTATAGCACGCCATGAACTGAGGCGTGTAATTAACTAGACACTCTCCATCTGATGTCCAATTTAATTAATTAATTAATTACCTGGACTCTGCCTCATGAGTTAGATCATCCCTTGGCACTGATAAAAGGCAAGTCTGAGCTGACAAGGCAAAGCTGGTTTCCACCAGGCCGGCCTTGGATGATGGCATTATACACCGTGAGTGCAAATCGTTTCTACAGGTACTCATAGTTTTAAAACTGGTTGTCACTCTGGTAAGTAGAAATGTACAATTAAATTTTAAGAGGTATACAAAGATTTTAACATGACATCTTTCTTTCAAAGTCATATGTGCCAGGCAAAGTGGGTTACACCTGTAATCCCAGCACTTTAGAAGGCTGAATGGGGAGGATCGTTTCAGTCCAGGCATTGGAGACCAGCCTGGGCAACATAGGGAGACCACATCTCAAAAAAAAAAAAAAAAAAAAATTAGCTGGGTATGGTGGCTCACACCTGTAGTCCCAGCTACTCTAGAGGCTGAGGTGGGAGGATCACTTGAGTCCAGGTCAAGGTTCCAGTGAGCCATGATCAACCCACAGAACTCCAGCCTGGGTGACAGAATAGCTTACCTAATAAAAAGAAAAAGTCCTGGGTATTTCATTTTATAAAATGAAGATTTACAAACCCCTTGCTGATCCCCAAGAAATCCTGGGCTGTCATAGATAGGGCTTGGTCAATGTGGTAGGCAGAATAATGACCACCACCCCAGAAATGTCCATGTCCTAATCCCTAGAATGTGTTACCTTCCATGGCAAAAGGGACTTTGCAGATGTGAATGAAGTCAAGCACCTTGTAGAAGGAGATCATCCAGGAATATCCTGATGAGCTCAGTACAATCACTGGGCCTTAAATGCAGAGAAGTCTTTCTGGCAGCCTTCAGAGGGGGAGAGGCACGCTGCTGATTTGAGGACAGAGGAGGGGCCACAACCTAAAGAATGCAGGTGGCCTCTAGAAAGTGGAGGAGACAAGGAAATGGATTCTCCCCTAGTGCCTTCAGAAAGGAATTCAACCCTGCTGGCACTTTGATTTTAGTGCAGCCAGACCTAGCGGATGCTGACCTACAGAACGGTTTGAGGATACATTTGTGTTGTTTCAGGATCACTGCATTTGTGGTGATTTGTTACAACAGCAATAGAAAATTAACACGGTAAACACAACCTGACTTAACCCCATTGACACTCTAGAGTTAGCTTTCTTCTGCTTCTGCTGCTGCTGCTTCTTCTTCCTTTTTTTTTTTTTAACTTTTTCTGCTAAAACCCTACAGAGTATTTCTTCAGCAGCACAATTCTTGAGAGGCAGGCCTGTGGGAAGCTCATGGAATGGTAGAATTAGAAGCCATCACAAAGTAACCCAGTGCAACTGCCTGCCCAAAGCTGGAATCTCTCCCACAGCATCCCTGATCATTGGACACTCAGCATTTGCTTGGACCTTGGGCGTGAAACTTTAGTTCCTGGTCCGCCCCATCTACACATTGAATTTTCTCTTCACAGCTGACTTAGTTCTGTTGTCAGAGAACATTCTTGGTTTTTTTTGTTCTTTTTCTTTGAGATGGGGATCTTGCTAATCTCAAATCCCTTGCCTCAATCAAATCTCCCACATTGGCCCCACAAAATGCCAGGAATACAGGCGAGAGTCACCACCCCCAGCCAATAACATTACTTATAAGGAAGTCTGTTGCATTGCTCTGTTAAAAGAGGATCTGCTAAAACATTCTTTCTTGCTATGAACCAACATCTACTGCTCTCAGATGTCCATGTTTTGACATTAGTTCTGCTTTTTAAAGTGATGTAGAACAGAGCATACAGGCTATACCTAGGGCCTGAGATAAAAGGATTGGGTTCAGAAGAAAGGCTGGCAGATTATTGAGCTGCATTCAATTCAACCCTGTTCCAGTGGACACATGTTCATTGAGCACCTATTTTTGGGCTGGGCATTCTGTGAGCTGCCTTGAACCATGAGCACACAAACATAGCCCCTGCCCTAGAGGAGTTTACAGTTTAGGTGAAAAAGATGGTAAATAGATACTACACAACAACACAGAAAACATAATTACCTATTGTAATACATGCTGTGAAGGAAAAGTACAGATATTATAAGCACATATACAGAGGTACCTGACCACTGGTCAAAAGGGTCCCTATCTGTTCAAGGACTCTGTTTGAAATGAAACTTCCTTTAGTCACTGGATAACGCTTTAAGTTCTCAGAGCTTTAGATGAATGTAAAAGTGCTCCGTGTAACCTGACTATAATATGGCAGTTTGAATGTGGGTGCCTCTGCTATGTTTAATATAGGGGCGTGTCTGCCTTTGCTATGCATTTTTGGTAGATTTGTCAAGAATAGTGGCTGAGGTAGCCAGCCCCTGGCCGTCGTTTCTGTACTTGGGAAACCCCTCACATAACCCCATTGTCACCCTGGCCTGGCTTGCTGGTAACTCCAGAGGAGAGTCAGAACTCCCCACAGTAGGTCTGTTGAAGAGGGTCCTGAACAACGTAGTGCCATCCATAAGGCTACCAGACATCCAGCCATCGCTGTCAACCTGCTAGGACAGACGGGAGATCCTTCCTCTGGACAACTATCTGAGAACTCACTGCTGTCAGGACCCGAAAGCTGGTATATGCACATTTGTTTATATTAATCTGTATATCTACATAATTAATATTATCAATGGCAATATAGATGACATTGTTGGTGACAGCAAGGATCAATACATAATGGTAAAATATTCCATTTGCTAAGATGTTATTTTAAACACATATATGCCAGGCCAGGTGTGGTGGCTCATGCTTGTAATTCCAGCACTTTGGGAGGCCGAGGCACGTGGATTACCTGAGGTCAGGGGTTCAAGACCGGCCTGGCCAACATGGCAAGTGCCGTCTCTATTAAAAATACAAAAATTAGCTGGGCATGGTGGTGGTGTGCGCCTGTAGCCCCAGCTACTCAGGAGGCTGGGGCAGGAGAATCTCTTGAACCCAGGAGGTGGAGGTTGCAGTGAGCTGAGGTCATCCCACTGCACTCCAGCCTGAGAGAATCTGACAGAGCAAGATTCTGTCTCAAAAACCAAGCCAAACAAAACAAAACAAAATGAAAAAAAACATATATACTAAAAAAAAAAAAACCTTCAAAATATGAGAAACAACTTAAATATCAATCTTCAGGGAGAAATACTAAGTCCACCATCATAATAGAATATTTCAATATACGTTTTTGTTTTTGAATGAGCCATAAGACAAGGGAAAAAATCATCAAGGATGCAGAAGATCTGTAAAACTCAATGAACAAGCTTGGCCTAATGAATGTAAAATCAGTGCAACATTAGAGCATATGCATTTCCCCTGAAGAACACCTGCTATGTTTCCAATAACTGATCGGGAGCAATGCCATAAAAATAATCTCAATGAATTTCAAAAAGTAAGTGTCATACAGACTGTGACATCTGCATACAACACAATTTGGCTAGAAGTTAATAATACACACTCTTTACCAAAAAAAAACAAAAGCTCATTGATGAAGAAGCGGAAGAATATACAGTGGAATATTACATCACATATGATGATGTAGATCAGGGGTCTGCAGGTATCTTAGGCTTTGGGAACCATAAGGTCTCTGTCACTACTACTCGTCTCTACTGCTACCATGCGAAAGCAGCCGTAGAAAAACAGACACAGCTGTATTTCAATCAAACTCTATTTATAACACTAAAAGTTGAATTTCAAACAGCACAAAAAATATTTTGATTGTTTTTTCAACCATTCAAAAATGTAGAAACTGGCTGGGTGTGGTGGCTCACACTTGTAATCCTAGTACTTTGGGAGGCTGAGGCGGGCAGATCACCTGAGGTCAGGAGTTCAAGACTAGTCCTGCCAGCATGGTGAAACTCCGTCTCTACTAAAAATACAAAAATTAGCCAGACATGGTGGCACGTGCCTATAGTCCCAGCTACTTGGGAGGCTGAGGCAGGAGAATTGCTTGAATCCGGGAGGCGGAGGTTGCAGTGAGCCAAGATAGTACCCTTGCACTCCAGCCTGGGCAAAAAGGAGTGAAACTCCGTCTCAAAAATAAATTAATTAATTAATTAATTAAAAATGTAGAAACCATTTTCAGCTTGTGGACAGTAAAAAAACAGGCAGCAGGGTAGATCTGGGGCTGAGGCCACCATTTGCTAATCACTGATACAGATGAATTTCAGCACTGTGATATTAGCTTAATGGAAGTCCCCAAAGACTCTATGCAGAATGAGACATTTTTAGTAGATTAAAGTTTAAAAGAACAACAACAACAACAACAAAACTATACACACACATATTTTTTCCTCTTGTTTTTTTATTTGCACTTCTTTTCTGTGACATGAGCACACACTACTGATTCATGTATATACATATATTGCTCTGATACATCTCCTTGCCTGTCTTCCTTCAAAACACTGATGGCAAAGAGAGGACTATTTTATTACCAGCCACAAGAAAGTCGGGTTTCAAATTACACATAGGTAATGAAATATATATATGTTTGTGTATGTGTGTGTGTGTATACATATGTATGTATCTCTTTTTTTTTTTTTTTTTTTTTTTTTNGATGAATTTCAGCACTGTGATATTAGCTTAATGGAAGTCCCCAAAGACTCTATGCAGAATGAGACATTTTTAGTAGATTAAAGTTTAAAAGAACAACAACAACAACAACAAAAACTATACACACACATATTTTTTCCTCTTGTTTTTTTATTTGCACTTCTTTTCTGTGACATGAGCACACACTACTGATTCATGTATATACATATATTGCTCTGATACATCTCCTTGCCTGTCTTCCTTCAAAACACTGATGGCAAAGAGAGGACTATTTTATTACCAGCCACAAGAAAGTCGGGTTTCAAATTACACATAGGTAATGAAATATATATATGTTTGTGTATGTGTGTGTGTGTATACATATGTATGTATCTCTTTTTTTTTTTTTTTTTTTTTTTTTTTTTGAGATGAGTCTAGCTCTGTTGCCTAGGCTGGAGTACAGTGGTGTGGTCTTGGCTCATTGCAACTTCCACCTCCCACGTTCAAGCAATTCTCCTGCCTCCACCTCCAAAGTAGCTGCTATTACAGGTGCTTGCTACCACACCCAGCTACTTTTTGTATTTTTAGTAGAGACGGAGTTTCACCATGTTGGCCAGGCTGGTCTCGAACTCCTGACCTCAGGCCATCTGCCCACCTGGCAATATATATGTATATCTTTATGTACACATATGTATACATATATCTACATATACCTACATATATACACACACATATGTGTTTGTGTGTGTGTGTATATATATGTATGTATACTCTGCAAATATACACCGTGTGTACAGGAAAAAAAAACAATGAACCCAGAATTTGGGATAGCAGTTACCTCAAAGCCCTGGTTCTCATTTTGGAGGGTTTGCATATGAGTGCTTCTTACGTTATTAAAAATGACTATATAACAATGACTCATGCATGGGCCAAAAGTGAAAGTGTGTGATGAAGCAAAGATCATGGTTCATCCAACTCAGTGCACCTGAGAGCCACTGAAATTAGCAAAGTAAGAATTAGGTATAGGCACTATCTTCCCACATAAGCAAAGAGGTACGTGGGAAGAAATGGGAAAACTCATCCAGGTAGAGAGAGTCGTGTGGGCAGACACCCTAAGGAAGGATTTGGGGAACCAGAAAGAGGCCTGTCTGATCACATCTGAGAACAAAGAATGATATGTTAGAGGGGAAAGGGGACAGAGAGGAAGGACCAGGTCCCACAGGGCCTTGGAAGCACTTGGGTTTGGCTTTGGGTTTGTATTTTAAGATCTATGAGAGCCCACTGAAAGACTGTGGATAGAGGAGTGATGTGAGCAACTGGCACCTGCCAACTATCGCTCCAGCTGCAGTGGGCAGCAGATCCCAGAAGCACAGGAGCAGAGATGTTGGCCAGGTTCATGAGGCCACAGGCCCATGGTTTTCCTTATTTCTGGTGATCCCTGTAGCCTTGGGAATCCACTAGATGTTATTGGGACTTTTCTCTGCTCAGGATTTCCCTGACTCTGAGGGGAGACACAACCTTCACTAGACCCAGGGGTTGGAACTGGTGGGCGCGGGACACAAATGGTGCATGGTGGTTCAATTCCAGTTTTATCTTCCCCATTGGCAATGGTGGTGACCAGCTCTCTCTCCAGTTGCTTAGGAATAGCCCATCCTACTAATATACCTCCTAATTTTCTTGCAAAGGCCACACAGTTCAGCCCTGCCTAAAGCTTGAGGAATGCATGTCCTTCCTATTCACAAAGTTAAACTTCTCCCGAAATCTTCACTCTACTAGTACTGTCGTTCTGGGTCCACCTTCTTGGCCTGTTTTCTCTCCCCAGAGACCCGGATAACCCAAGAACAAAACCGTTTGGAGTGTCAGAGCTACCCCCAGATAGTTTCTCTGAAATTACAAGACAAATTTCTGTCTTGTAAGTGGAAAGTAGAGAGGAGCTATTTTCTGTTCATCCCCTTATAAGGGCAAGTTCCTTTTCAGATCTTCAGCCTCAGTGGAAAAACAGGAGACGTTCTGAGGGCGCTGAGCTGGCTCAGACGCACAGAATATTGATGCATGTAAGCGGAGAGAGGAAATCCCAGCACATCCCCATGGTAGGGGGCACAGAAGCCCTGTGACACACTTTTGTCTTTCCGTGGTGTTGTCATCCTATAACGGGCAGAATTGTTTCTAATGAGTTAGTTAAGAGGGACGTTAACTGATCTGCAGTAGTGTTTGTGAATCGTCAAAATACGTCAAGATTGGTGTCTGGGGACTTGGTAAAGACTTCAGTGGACACTGCCCTAAGGGAGACTGCAGATCGGGAATGGAGTCTATGGTGAAGGCTGGCAGGGCGTGTAGGGGAAGCTCAAAACCAAATGCCTGAATGGCCTTTGCATCTGTGTCCTGGAAGGTTAGGAGAGTGACATGAGCTGATTGATGGATTTAGGGAGAAAAGTCTCCTGGCACATCTTCTCCTCCAGCCCCAAAGAGAATAATTTGCAGAGCATGAACAGATGCTCTCTGGTTTTCCAGGCACAGTGAGAGGGATCAGTTTGGGAAGCCACATCCTCAGCCCCTCTCCTGTCACAGGAGTGAATCAAGCAGTATTTGACTCTCTAATTCACCTCTTAGAGCAGCCACACTCCTCTCTCTCTGTGCTGGCAGGTGACACAGTTGAGGGAACCTCATTGGAAAGGATCAGCAGTGAGAACTGGCTGAGGAAGGGCATGTCTTCCGTGTGCATAGGAGGCTGCACCATGCAGCCTCCAATCCATGTAAGCTGCTGACCAAACAGATGGTTGGAGTGTGAAACCAGGGCAGAACTATTTGCTTGAGAATAAATTATAGCCCTTCCATTATCTTGTTGCATGACTCTCCTACACATTCAATCCACTGATTGCAGAGAAAAACTATTTTATTACCAGCCACAGGGATCTCAGGTTCCAATTTATACAAAGGTAATGAAATGTCAAATTGACCCTGTCTTGTTGCTATAACCAGCTTATCACCCCTGTCAAAATAGTCCAGTTCATAATAGCTCTCCCTTGGCCCTCTGGGAAGCCCAGTCCTGCAGCCCTGGCTCTGGAGACACCTGGCACCCCTGGCTGGGCCCCGATCCACTTTCACATCCAGATCTGAGCTGTCTCTCTGCAGACTACAGACCCCCAAGCCCCGGCCTGCCTTCCCTAGATTCCGACCAGAACCTCTTTCTTAAGTATTACATCCCAGGCCCTTTCCGTATAACTAGGGAAATTACATTCAATGTCTGTTTCCTTCTTTCTAGCCCCTTCCAGCTCTCTCGTCTCTGGTCAATTCAAGCATTAAAGGCTGTTCTTACAATGGTCCAGTTTGCCTCAATTCATCCTCCTGTCTGATTTTGTTTCTTCTAAAACTTCCTTTTTTTTCCCCTTCACTTCAAACATGGGCCTCCACTGCTGAGGAGGCATTTAGACCCTGTGATAACATGAGTGACATCTGCTTTGGATCCCTGCCTGGTTCACAACCCCATTCTGAAGGAAACTGCCCCTGCTTCTAACCCAGGCCTCCTCCCCGGGAAGCAGCCCTACATGGTTGTTTTGTCTGTCACTACGCTGGTACCAGGTGATCCCTCACTCCTATAGGTGGGCGCTTGATATGGTTTGACTCTGTGTCTCCACCCAAATCTCATCCTCTAGCTCCCATAATTCCCATGTGTTGTGGGAGGGATCCGGTGGGAGATAAATGAATCATGGGAGCAAGTCTTTTCCATGCTGTTCTTGTGATAGTGAATAAGTCTCATGAGATCTGATGGTTTTAAAAATGGGAGTTTCCCTGCACAAGCTCTCTCTCTTTGCCTGCTGCCATCCATGTAAGATGTGATTTGCTCCTCCTTGTCTTCTGCCAGGATTGTGAAGCCTCCCCAGTTACATGGAACTGTAAGTCCATTAAACCTTTTTTTCTGTATAAATTACCCAGTCTCAGGTATGTCTTTACCAACAGCATGAAAATGGATTAATACAGTGCTTGACCTCAGGGTGGCCAACCTGAAAAAATTTGCTCTGGCCAAAAACAGAGAGGGAACAACAGAGTCAGGGCCTCTTGCATAAACCATGTGATCAGGATATTCAGTCGAGTCTTATTAGTTGAGATAGTTATGTTCTATGAAGTTGCCAAGGGCACTGAATTAACCAATACCAAACCATTGTTCCTAGGGGAAATTTGTGGTTACTTTCCTGCAAGCCTCCAGTATATTTTTGTCAATGAATTAATACATAACCTTGTTTTATATGTGTTCTCTTTCAAGACACCTTATTTAACATATAAGGTTGATTCATTAACATTGAACTCACAGGCAATGGCACTACAGCTCACCTCTGAACAAGCTTATCTAACACGTATCTTCTCCATAAGGCTCATCCCAGCCTTCTTGGCCTTAAAAACACTAGACAGCACTTCAGTGCTACCCTTAGGGGCATTTTATTTTGTTTTATTTTATTTTATTATTTATTTATTTTGAGACAGTCTTGCTCCGTCGCCCAGGCTGGAGTGTAGTGGCACAATCTCAGTTCACTGCAACCACCGCCACCTGGGTTCAAACAATTCTCATGCCTAAGCCTCCCAAATAGCTGGGATTGTAGGTGCCCGCCACCATGCCTAGCTAATTTTTTGTATTTTTAGTAGAGATGGGCTTTCATCACGTTGGCCAAGTTTGTCTCAAAGTCCTGACCTCAAGTGATCTGCCTGCCTCAGCCTCCCAAAGTTCTGGGATTACAGGCTCAAGCCACTGCGCCCGGCTTTAGGGGCATTTTAAACAGAAAAATTGCCAATAAAAAAAGAGAGAAATGCAAAAAACATGGCACTAAATAGACGGTGAAAAGAAGGCAAGTCCACAGCCTGACAGCCGAATCAAGAAGGCAGAGCCTCACCTTGCACTGCCTCAGCTGGGGACTACGCATCAGGCAACTCAAATTTTTCATCATTTTTCACATGTCAAAGAATGTCTGCGAACATGCTACAGGTTTGATCTGGGGTAGTACAAGTAAATTTCGGTGAGTAGAAGAATTTGCAAATATGGATTCCACAAAATGTGAGAATGGACTGTAGTTAATTGCTTGGTTGGTTGTTGTCTGGTTTGTTGATTAACAGTGGGAGAAAATGCTGGGAGACCCCCTACAGGACAGCATTTGCATATTCCAAAAGGCTGTGGGAGCCACGTGTGAGTCCAGGACAGTAGGAACGTTGTGGCAATACCCTGTTGCCTGGCTCACTGAAGAGTCTCTGTTCCTTGCAATCAAAAAGCCAATTGGTGACCAAGCGAGGCAGGAGAATCTCTTGAGCCATGAACTCGAGACCAGGCTGAGCAATATAGCAAGACCTCATCTCTACAAAAAATTAAAAATTAGCTAGGCATCCCAGCTACTGGGGAGGCTGAGGCAGGAGGATCCCTTGAGTCCAAGAATGAAGCTGCAGTGACCTGTGATCATACCATTGCACTCCAGCCTGGGGAACAGAGGGAGACCTTGTCTCAAAAATAAAAATAAATTCAAAATAAGCCAACCAGTCAGCATATACCTATCCATATATTACTCTCACTTTGTCCTGAGAGTTATGATAAGTGATGATTTCTTTTGGAAAGTCCTGTTGGTTCCAATCGAGCTTGCACTTGGAGTCAATAGGCCTGGCCATATCACTTCTCGGTCACGTGACTGAGTTCTCTAACTCAGCTGTGTCATCTGACAATGGGATGGATACTTGGCCTCCAAGTTCAGAGAGTTATTATGAGGCTACGTGAGGTCACGCAGGTGGGATGAGCATCACCCTTGTCATCTTCTGATCTAGCCTCTCCTTTTCTAGATGAGGACCCCAAGGCTCAACAGGGGAAAGAGATTTGCAAAGAAGGCCAACACAGGACAGTCCAGGATGCTCACACCTCCCTGGGGTGAACATTACCCCTGCCAATGCCACACTTCCCCAAGGAGAGAACGCATCCCTGCCCCAGCAGTTCAGGCCCAGCTGTCTTGTCTCATTCTTAAAGAACAGAGGGTCTGCAGGCACCTCAGTAAGATACTAAAGTAATTTGTTTTATTTGTCCAAGGGAATACTGCCCTTATTTGACTAAATAAGCATAAATAGCCAGGGAGGGGTCTGTTTGTGATGTCACCATCTGCACGAGCAGAAAAGCCCTGACACACATTGTCTCTCCCCCAGCAGCTGCAGTTCTCCTGAAGAAGTCAGATCAAGTTCAGTTTTTAAATAAGCAATCTGGATTTACAAGGTGCCATGAAGATGGCAATGCCACTATGCCACTTCCCTGAGAACAGCAGTGCCACTTATACCACTTCCCCACACAACTATTCCCAGGGCTCCAGGCCCTGTGGTTTGACTTCTCTTCTCAGGCATGAAAAATCAGTGTCTTCTCACATTATCTCTTGAGATTCAGATCCTCTGCCAAACAACGGATCTGAAACCACTCTCATCTCTGCCTCTGCGCTTCAACCCATCTATCTGCTCCAGAGTGGACTACTTGGGGCAGATACATAAAAATAAAAGAGAGTGTTTCAGGAAAGGGAAGAAGTGTGGACCTTTGCTGGATACCCATTCTACTTCATTGGATCATCCTGATAACTCAATATGCTCAGTGTTATTATTGCATTGTGTAGATGAGGCTGAGAACAGGCGCTTGTCTGTGGTCACACTGCTGTGCAGTGATGGAGTTGGAATACCAGCTCATTTGTCAAAGCCTGGGTTCCACTTAAAGCTTCTTAAACTTTGGTAGGACTAAAATACCCCTAATGCAACAGATGGGTGAATGCACACTCCCGGTTGAGCTTGGGGCTCAGTACACGCAGTCCGTGGTGTTCAGGCAGCACGGAGCATTGTTCCTGGCCTTTCACTGAGAAGACTCTTACTGGTCCTTCTCATCTCAGCCAGTCATTTCCTCCAGGAAGCTATTTCTGAGCTCCCCAGTCTAGGCTCCTTTGCCCACCCCCAGGTGCTCCAATATTGCATACTCTGTGAGGGCACTCAGCTTGTGTTGTGTTGCTTACTTATTTGTCGGTGTGGCATCAGGAGGTCTGGGACCATATCTGCCTTGTGTCCTCCCATAGGTGCCCCCAGCAGCCAACACACTGCTCAGCACAGTATAACTGCCCAATGAATATCTGTTGAGTAAACACTGACTCCAGCTAAAGCTTCTATCTCATGTGTAAATTGCCTGTCGAACAGATCTGTTAGTTCTAATTCAGCCTCTTCAAACACAGTACCAACAACAGAAAATCCAGAAAATGAAGAGGCAAAGGCTGGATGCAGTGGCTCATGCCTTTAATCCCAGCCATTTGGGAGGCCAAGGCAGGATGATTGCTTAAGCCTGGGAGTTAGAGACCAGCCTGGAAAACAAAGCGAGACCCTGTCTCCACAAAAAAAAATTTAAAAATTAGCCAGGTATGATATAGCATGCACCAGTTAAGATGGGAGAATCAGTTAAACCTAGGAGGTCAAGGCTACAGTGAGCAGTGATGGCACCGCTGCACACCAGCCTGGGCAGCAGAGTCAGACCCTGCTCAAGAAAAAATAAAAGAGAGAGGCAAACCCTTCTATGTTCATCCCATACCATGCCCATTCTACTGCACATTCTCTGTTGATTGGGTTCATTTTGTTTTGGTTTGGTTTTTGAGACAGGGTCTCACTCAGTTTCCTAGGCTGGAGTGCAGTGGCACAAATACAGCTCACTGCAGCCTCAACCTCCTGGGTTCAAGGGATTCTCCCACCTCAGCCTCTTGAGTAGCTGGAACTACAGGTGCATGCCACCATGCCCAGCTAGTTTAAACAATTTTTTGTAAAAATGGGCCTCTCACTATGTTGCCCAGACTGGTCTTGAACTCCTGGCTTCAAGCTATCCCCCCGCCTCTGTGTCCCAAAGTGCTAGGATGATAGACATGAGCCATCATGCCAGCCTACTCCATGTTCTTTGCATTCCAGGCACACTGGCCCTCCCTGAGTTCCTTAAATGCTCTATGATCCCTCTACCACAGGGCCTTTGCACACCCCATTCCCTTTAATCCCTACTCCTGCTCTTTCTCCAGATCTCAACTCAGTCCCACCTCATGTTCTTGGAGCACCATTCAGCTCTCTCTCATACCTTTCAGCACATGGTTTGTGTCTGATTGTGTCTCTTGCACTGCGAAGGCAGGTGTAAGGTTTTTTTGGTCTTTGTTTCCCCTCATGTCTCCAGCATCTAGTGGCTGGCATAGAGTACAAGTTCAGTACACTGTGCCTGAACAATGAAGTGATGTTTAAATGGAGGCCTGTGCAGGCGAAAGATTCTATGTGGGAGAAACAGGTAGAGCAAAGCCCTGAGGAAAGAGATATCAAGTTGCATTTAAGACTGAACGGAGCCCACTGTAGCTGAGCCACAGAGAGTGAGGGGGAAGAGTGCATCATGGTGAGGCTCTAGAGAGGTAGGCAGAGCCTCACAGGGTCTTAAAAGTGAGTTAAGGCCTTTGACTTGCCACCAACGGGTTTTAAGCAAGGTGGTAATTCTCCGGTTCTGCACAGGACCCCTACTAATGCCACCCCACGAGGGAAGGTGGTCTTTTAAACCAGAGGTCACATTAAATGTCACCATGGCTAGCTGAGTCTATTGCTCTAACCTTCTGAGATCATTTTAAGCCTTCTTCCTGCCTTCTAGCTTGGCATCATTAGCAATTTGTGGTAATAGAAGGGGCCCCACCTATCAAGAAATATCAGAGAAAACAAAGGCAGCACAGTTCCACAGGGCTCCAACCACAACACAAGTCCTAGCTCCTGTGGCACTGGGAATTCCAACCGTGGATGTCTGGGACTATAACCCTGATCTCTAATAGACCACAAATTCAGCAGCATCACCCTTGCATACTCTAACATTTTATGTACAGATCCTTTTATTTTTGAATTTTTTAATTTCCCTTTTTCCTCTTTAAGCCCTTCCTAATAAAGGAAGTGGAGAGGAAGAGTTTCCTTGCTTACTTCAACCATATAAACTGGATTTTTCTTTTCTTTTCTTTTCTTTTTTTTGAGACAAGGTCACTGTGTCACCCAGGCTAAAGCAAAGTGGCACAATCATAGCTCACCGCAGCCTCAACTTTCTAGCCTCCTATCCTCCTGCCTCGGCCTCCCAAGTAGCTGGGACTACAGGCACACGCCACTAGACCTGGCTTTTTTTTTTTTTTTTTGTAGAAACAGAGTCTTGCTATGTTGCCCAGGCTGGTCTTGAACCCCCGGGCTCCAGCAATTCTTCCATCTCTCCCTCTCGAAGTACTGGGATTACAGTCAAGGGCACCACGTCCAGCCTATAAATTGGATTTCTTTTTTCCCTAAAGAAATTTGTATTGTTTTCTTCCTGCTATCTGGTGTGTTTTAATAAATAGGATGTTTGTCTTTTGTTTGCATATATTCCAAAAACTGTCAGAAACTCAGGGCTTGATAAGTATTTTGAAGAAAGGAAAAACTCCAGTTACTCTTTGAGGTCACAGCATCCTTCAGGTCTGAGCAACTATCACAGAAAACACGACTGTTCTTTTCCTGTCGAGCACAGCTACCCCAGGATGAACTGGAACTAGTAGCTTTTTGTGACAAACTGTGTTCAGGCATTTTTTGCTTAGTTGAGGGTTTGTTTCTTGCTTTTGGCAGATGATCCCAATGCACAAAAATAATCCCCAAATCACCATTGTTACCTTGATCCATTATGAACTGGGCATGTTTCAAACATCCAAAATCCAACTTTTTGAAATAATATTTCCAAATTTGTAGGTCTTAAAAAATCAAAGTAAGGAGTTGTTGGACTTTAAAAAAATATTTAGTTTATATTTGTCAGGAAAATAACCCAGAGAGGGAAAGAAGGAGAAGAAAAACATAAAGGAGATAAATCATGCCTTCTCCATAGCTCTCGTTCCAAGTTTGAAAAACTATTTTAAAATTATGAATTTGCTTTATCAAATTGAAACTAAAAGAAAAGCAATGCCTGCCCCCAAAATAATTAATGAACCAGGGGAAGAGGGTGTTGCTGAGGACATAGATGCGTGGCTTCTGCTCAGGCTCAGGTGTTCTCTACAAGGTCACAGTGACCCATTGAGACACATTAGCTTCCTTCTAGACTCTCAGTCAGTTTCACCAGCCTGCCTGCAAAGAAATGAAGAGACAGCACTGGCAAGAGGGTCTGCTGAATCTCAGAGGTCCCATGCCCCCATGCCCCACAAAGTATTCCATGATGCCAGTTTCAGAACAGACAGAAGCCCAATCTATGCCAACTGCTTAAATAGTCATCCCCGGGCCCCTCTCCAGATGCTTAGAAAAGCAACTCGTTTCAGAATCTTACCAATACCAAGGGTAGATGTGAAGTTCACTGCCGATTGCATTCGGAAAGGATCCCTTCTTTCTGGAAACTGTGACCAGTCGGGCCATCTTTAGCATTCACGAATTCACCCAGAGCCCAGCAATTGCTGCCTGGTGTGGCCAGTCCTTCATTAAATCAGAACCCATGACCTCACTTTCAGGACCTTAACAAAGGAGCAGGCGTCCAAAAGCAAAAAACCTTCATTTGGAAGAAAATAAATTTTCATGAAACTTTTTTTTTTTTTCTTTTTGAGATGGAATTTCACTGTTGTTGCCCAGGCTGGAGTGCAATGGCACAATCTTGACTCACTGCAACCTCCGCCTCCTGGGTTCAAGCGATTCTCCTGCCTCAGCCTCCCAAGTATCTGGGATTAAAGCCTTGCACCACCAAGACTGCCTAATTTTGTATTTTCAGTAGAGACGGGATTTCACCATGCTGGCCAGGCTGGTCTCGAACTCCTGACCTCAGGTGATCCACCGCCTCGGCATCCCAAAGTGCTGGGATTACAGGTATGAGCCATCGCTCCTGGACCTGAAACATTTTTTAAATGCAAAGAAAGTGCCAAAATGTTTTCAGATTTGAGGCTCAAATGTGGTTCGTGAAACATACCAATGGAACTTGAAGCTCTTGTCTGGCATGTGAAGTGCTCCAGGCCCGCCCAGCAGCCCCTCTCTCTCAAGTCAGACAAGGTTCTAGAGAACGGTCCATGAATACTGTGAAGAGACCCTCGAGTCCATGAGGCTGCAAGACACTCATTAATAACAAGTCACGAGGAAGCAAATCCACCAGGACTGTCGGGCTG
>NW_016808044.1:1685001-1736484 GCF_001698545.2 Rhinopithecus bieti
TTAATGGAGGCTGTTTTCTAAGAACAGGGGTTCTGTCCAGCACTAAGAGGCTGAGAGCCCTGTGGATGGAAATAGTATAACATGTTACAGGTGATAGGTGTTCAATTGGTTTTGTTAAATAAAAACTGGATGAGGAAAAGCTACAGAAAGGGAAGATGCAAGCCAACTACTTCACATGCTGTCCAGTACTCCATCCGCCTGCAATGACCCAGGGGATCTGACAACATCCCCCTTCCCCAACTCTACTGCTCTGCCCCCTCTCTTAAGAGGAACAGCTAATAGATTCATAGATCTATTAATGCTTTGAGAATAATTTTTCTATCTTTAACCTGTGGTTGCAAATAAAGCAGATACTAAGTCTCCTCCCACTCCACATCATTGCCAGTCCCTTAAGCCAAAAGCCAGCCTTATTCCTGTAGGACTGGCATGTTGGACAAGCTCCACTGGTGGAATAGGATCAAAGCACACCTCTATTTTTTTCTCCCACTAATTCGTTAAAGCTTATTGAGCAGGGGAGGCTTTTCCTCTGCCCCAGATGAAAACTCATCAAGTCAATGACTTGTCTTTGTTCACTTTTAGCTTAGAGATAGTCTCGTATTCACTGAGTCACAGAGCATGTTTCCTCAGTTTGAAAAGTGTCCTACCCAAAACACTAACCCACACTTCACTCTCCATTATCCTCCTTGATAAAGCCTACAGATGGGCAGCCAGCCTTTGGGGAGGCAATAGCCACTTCCAATCTCTTTCTCCACTAGTCTCCTGCCCCGTTCACTAGCTGCTATTTGGGAGCCTGCCAGGGTTTGAAGGAGGTGGACGGGATGGGGATTAAAGGGGAGAGGTGAAGAATAGGACCGTTCTCACCTGGGTGGATGCATCCCTGCTTTCCTGCAGGCAGCTGGTGAAAGTGGACTCTGATGGGCATCTCCATGGGTCCTTTGGGGATTCCCAAGCTGGGGTTCTCCAGATCTGAGCATCCTACTACTCAGATGTGAATGAGGCTCTCCTTCAGCAGACCGTGCTACACCTAGGAGGTCCTCTTGGACAGGACTCAAAACAGGTCCAAGTGACCTAAATGTCATTCATAGGGGAAAGTTACAGAGTCTTTGCTCCACCTTTTGATAAAGAATTCCTTCTTCACGCAACCTCTGCTCCTCTATCCCACACAGATCACTGAATGTCCTAGCAGCAAGCAAAGCCCCAAGCCTGGAGCCCCCAGCTACAGGGAACACATCCCTACCTGTGCAGGCTGTCTTGCTAAGGGAGTTCTCTCTCTCCCTCTCCTTCTCCTCTGTCACTCTCATTTTTTGTTTTGTTTTGTTTTGTTTTGTTTTGGTGGAGATTGAGTCTCACTATGTTGCCCAGGCTGGTCTGAACCTCCTGTCCTCCAGGAATACTTCTACGCTTCCCAAAGTGCTGGGATTACAGGTATGGGCTACTGTGCCCATCTTGAGTGAAAGAGACAGCACCAACAACCCTTGACTTTTGAAGGGCAGAGTGGGGACCCCACAGAAGGCAACTGCAGAAATCCCCTCATCCTTGCCTCTCTCCCCAACATGCCCCTGATCCCTTTATATTCTCATCCTGGGGAAGGGGTTCCAGGGTCTGTGTTTTCAAGATGGCATTTTAAAGATTTATCCTGAGTGACATGTTCTCACATTCATTTGAGCATCTAATATTTCACATCTGGGTCAAAATTTGAATTTTAATAGCCTGTCCTTACAGCTTTTACATATATTACCTATCAAACTGAACCTTCTCAACATTCCGATGGGGTTTTCAGCCCATTTTATAGATGAGAAAAGTGAGGGTCAGATAGTGATGCCACATGCCTGACGTCACTCACCAGGCAGCAGGGGGAGGCCAGGTTCAAGCCCACACCCTCCCTCTCTCTTCCCTACATTGCATCAAGTTGGCCTTTGAGGAGCAGGAAACGTCTGCCCTGCTCTGCAATATGGGATTCAATCCATTCCTGATGGGTCACTCTGGTCTTTGACTGTCATTTGGCCCCAGTAGAAGAAAAATACTTTCCCGTAAACAGTTTATTCAGCATTGCCCAGGGGACAGAAATGACTCATACCTGAAGCCAATCTGCAAGTGCCTCAATACTCATTCTAGAATACAGATCATATAGGTGTGGCTGGCCTTAGGTAAATTCAGAATCCACAATGATGCAACAGCTGAATGACAGGATAGTACTATTTCTTCTGTAATAAGATCCACCTAAACTTTCCTTCAAGCAGTGAAGTTTCCTGAGCAAATCCAATGACTTGATCCCCCAAGGCCTCAGAGCCCTGAGCTCCACATCATAGAACAAGTGCTGTCTTGGGGTGACTCCCTTCCTCTCCTGCTGCCCTGGACCCCACATCCAGTGGCTGTAAAGACAATAAGAGTCTTTTTTTTATTTTTTTATTTTTGAGACAGACTTTTGCTCTTTTGCCCAGGCTGGAGTGAAGTGGCGCCATCTCAGCTCACTGTAACCTCCGCCCCCAGGTTCAAGTGATTCTCCTGCCTCAGCCTCCAGAGTAGCTGGGATTACAGGCACCCATCACCATGCCCTGGTAATTTTTGTATTTTTAATAGAGACGAGGTTTGCCATGTTGGCCAGACTGGTCTCGAACTCCTGACCTCAGATGATCCACCTGCCTCAGCTTCCCAAAGTGCTGGGATTACTGGCATGAGCCACCACACCCAGCCAAGAGTCATTTTGAGAAGAAACTGCTGGCTTGGTCTAAGAAGGCAGATTCACAGCCCCCCTGGCTATATACCCTGCTATGAGGAAACCCTGCACAAAATGGCCCAAAATTTCCTACGGGTGATTGACACTGGTATATTTTTCTTGCAGGGAGTAACTGTTGCCAAAAAATTTGAAAGTCTGGCTAGTTTTAAGGAATTTGAACTTTACCTTTTCCCCAGTCAAGGACTTAGCCAAGACAGGGATTTTATAGCAAACAGCAAAAAAAGGGAGAAAGAAGATTTGAAAAAAAAAGGAAGAGAGCAAGGAGTACAGGAGGGAAAAAGGAGAAGGGGCCTCAGAACAGGGAGGACATTCTTCCCTGCCTTTAAGATGTCAGTGACCTGTTCCCATGCCACCCACCTGTAGCCACACAGGCCCTGTCTTCCCTGACTCATGGGCTCCAGAGCCCTCAGGGTTCAGAGCCACCCCTCAAGTCCTCTGACCTAGAACACCTTCTGCCCCCACTTCCCGCTTCAGCCCCATCTCTGCAGACCTCATCTGCTCTCCAAGGCTGCTCTGGAACCAGAGCCATGACCAGCCTGGGGAGCAACTGCTTCCCCTGAGTATGTTCTTCAAAGTCATCACTTCCTAAGGCAAGCTTGTCCAACCTGCGGCCCGTGGGCTGCATGCAGCCCAGGGTGGCTTTGAATGTGGCCCAACAAAAATTCATAAATTTTCTTAAAACATTATGAGATTTTTAGTTTTTTTTGTTTGTTTGTTTTTAGTTCATCAGCTGTCGTTAGTGTTAGCGTATTTTGTGTACGGCCCAAGACAATTCTTCCAATGTGGCCCAAGGAAGTCGAAAGATTGAACACCCCTGTCTTAGGTGGTGTGACAATCATTAAGGCTAGGAAGAAAATACATGGAAAAAAGCAAGACCAGCAGACCCAGGAAGAAGTTTATCAAACACTGCTGGCTTTTTCAGAGGGTTCAGCCAGACTCCAGTGGTGCAGGCCCCAACTCCTCTCCTCCATGCGGTCCTGCCCAGGCTCACGTCTCCTTCATGCACTCCTGGCTGGCTTCTCCTCTTTTGTCCCCTTTCCAGGAACACCCATGGTGCTTCAGGCTGCAGCAGCACACACTACATTTATGACATCACCTTGGTGCCATTTTCCATGAATTAATCTTGAACTGCTTGCCCAGGTTCAAGAGGGCAGATTCACAGCGAATCTCAAGTGGAGTGCAGATTCACTGGGGTGGAGAGTTCTATTCTGTTCTCTGATCACCGGCCCCCACAACACTCCTTACCCCTCCAACTCTACCTAAGTGAGCAGATAGTGGGCCCCCTCAGATATTTTCTGGAGGATTCCATGTCCCTCTTTCTCCGCACTGCACGCCGTGGACTCCAGCCCAGCAGCCAGTGCTTTCAGAGAAGCCTCATCAGAGCTGCGGGGCTGAGGTTAAACCTGCCAATCTGTTACAGGACAGGGATCGCAATCCAGACCCCAAGAGCAGGTTCTTGGATCTCACGCAAGAAAGAATTCTGGGGAGTCCGCAGTGCAAAGTGAAAGCAAGTTTATTAAGAAAGTAGAGGAATAAAAGAATAGCAACTCCACAGAGCAGCCCCGAGGGCTGCTGGTCGCCCAATTTTATGGTTATTTCTTGATGATATACTAAACGAGGGGTGGATTATTCACGCTTCCCCAGTTAGACCATATAGGGTAACTTCCCGACATTGCCATGGCATCTGTAAACTGTCATGACGCTGGTGGGAGTGGAGCAGTGAGGACGACCAGAGGTCACACTCGTCGCCATCTTGGTTTTGGTGGGTTTTGGCTGGCTTCCTTACTGCAACCTGTTTTATCAGCAAGGACTTTATGACCTGTATTTTGTGCTGACCTCCTATCTCATCCTGTGACTTAGAATGCCTTAACCATCTGGGAATACAGCCCAGTAGGTCTCATTTTACCTAGCTCCTGTTTAAGATGGAGTTGCTGTGGTTCACAGGTCTCTGACAAAGCCACGGAGCTGGACCCGAGCTGGGGGCTGCTGGGCTTATCTGTTCGTCCATGCTGTCCCTCTGTGTGTCCCCAGTTTGTTCCCTGTGTCGGCCATCAGGTGGCACCACTATTCCACATGTCACCCAGGACAGTCGGCCAGGTTTTTTGGAAGGGGCGCTCACCACCCTGACGCTGCCCCTCCTTGTGCGGGCGGCATTCCCAGAGCCAGCTGTACCCTGTGGGCTGGAGCTGGGCTGGCCCTGCCAGCAGCATGGCACATGAGGGCCCAGCACCCTTCTGTGTGCTGAGGGCCATGAAGCAGTAGGGCAGGGACTTAGTGGGACCCCCGGTGGCTCTCAACTAGGGAGGTCGAGGAGGACAGCAGAGGAGTCTGACTTTGTCACTGAAACACTGGCTTTAAGGAAGGTTCCTGAGTCCCCAATCCAGGCTTCCTTCCTCTCCATCCGCCCACCCCCACTCCTGCTTTCCTGATTTGAGCAGGAGGTCCAAACCCCTGCTGAGTATTCCCTAATGAGGGTCATGGTAGACAAAGAGGAAAATGTGCCTGGAGGACTCCCTGCCCAGGAAGCCACATTCCCCAAATCCTAGAGCATTTTCTTCCTAAGGCCACTTCGATTAACAAGCCTTTCTAGTAACGCTCAACGAAGACACCATTCTAAAATGTATTTTCCAAATAAATGTATTTTGTCAATTGGCTTTTCTCTCCTGAAGGCATAAAAATTGGATGATATTAAACAATCTTGATTTCAAACTAGTGCACCCAGGGCTATTGTCACAACACCCCAAGACTTGTCCTATGACACGAGTATCTGTTGCATGTGACCTTGGCCATGGGTCTCCGTGTACATTCCTTGTTATATAATTCTAGGGCTATAAACAACCTGCAGGGCTTCTAATGGTGAGAAAAAAGAACAAAGGAACACAACCTTAAACAATTTGCTAATAGCTTAAAAGATACTAATATTTTAACTTAAAAGCCACACAGTCAATCTAGTATATGTGAACTGCATGCCAACAATCACATAAAAATACAGAGCAGACAGAATGTGCTATTGTAAAATATATTTTTGTTCTTTGACCACTGTTTCCTGGCATACAACTTCTGAAATCCTTAGAATCTCCGGAGTGATGTCTTCTTGTATGCCAATGAACTGGTGGCTGGGAGCCCCTGGGTATCCCTGGGTTGGGAGTTGGACGCTAGAAAGAGGAAGGCAGGATTAGAGGGTTGAGAGTTTAAGCCCCACCCCCAGCCTCTTGGGAGAGAAGAGAGGCTGAAGGTTAAATTGATCGCCAATGGCCAGTGATTTAATCAATCATGGCTATGTAATGAAGCCTCCATAAAAACCCAAAAGGTCATGGTTCTGAGAGATCTTAGGTAACTGAACACCTGGAGGTTCCTGGAGGGTGGTGTCCCAGGAGGCATCTGTGCCTTTTCCCCTACACCTTGCCCTGTGCATGTCTTCATCAGTGTTCTTTGTACTATCCTTTATAATAACCTGTAAATGTGATTCCCTAAGTTCTGTGAACCACTCTAGCAAATTAATTAGACCCAAAGAGGGGGTTGTGGGAACCCTGATTTATACCTGGTCAGTCAAGCACAGGTTAAAACAACCTGGGGCCTGTGATTGGCATCAAGAGTAGGGGCTGACACTATCTCCAGGTAGATAGCATCAGAAGTGAAGTGGATTGGAGGATGCCCAGCTGGTGTTCAGTGCAGAACTGATTGCTTACTTGCTGATGGGGAGAAACCCCCACATTTGGTCCCAGAAGACCTCTGTGTTGATTTCTGTGGGGTAAGAGAATAGAAAAAGCACTTTGGTTGTTTCAGGGGTGATCTGTAAGTTGAGCCTTATTTTGAGTCCATGTAATCCCCAAGACAGGCTGGGCACGATGGCTCACACCTGTAATTCCAGCACTTTGGGAGGCCAAGGTGGGCAAATCACTTGAGATCAGGGGTTCGAGACCAGCCCAGCCAACATGGTGAAACCCCATCTGTACTAAAAATACAAAAATTAGCTGGGTGTGATGGTGCAGGCCTATAATCCCGCTACTTGGGAGGCTGAGGCATAAGAATCACTTGAACCTGAGAGATGGAGGTTGCAGTGAGCCGAGATCATGCCATTGTACTCCAGCCTGGGCAACAGAGAGAGATTCTGTCTCAAAAAATAAAAATAAAAAAAAAACTCCAAGACAGATTGTGAATTTTAGTTTTGTGTGTGTGTGTGTGTGTGTGTGTGTGTGTGTGTGTGTACACGCACTCCCACACCCCTGTCTCCCTCTCTCCGTCTGTCCCTATACTCTCTTTTCTTTCCTTTCTCCCTCCCTCTGTCTCTCTCTCTCACCAGCCCACCCTTTAACCTAGAAACTAGACACTAAGGGAAATCTTCAGGAGAGCTACTGGGGTCAGATGCTCTCTCCGGAGACTCATGGAATGTTTTTCCTAATACCAGACTCTAGAGAAAGAGGCTTAGGTAGGTGTTGGCATCCCAACTGCTTAGGCTTAAAGTTGATACCTGCGGGTTGGTGCTCATGGTCAGGCACAGACACCACCACAGAACATTGAATCCGTAGAAAAACTGACTCCAAAAAGGAACCATAAAACCTCTCTTCCTTCTGGTGCTAAATCTTCCACTTGTGACAGCCCCTGAGGCTGATGCCTTTTTCTAGCTGCCTCCCACTCTCGGAATAGCTTCAGGGAAGCTGCTGAACTTGTCAGGGCCTCAACCTCGGCCCGTTCATCTCCTGGCTTATGTCTGCTCAGCCTCAGCTGAGGAGCGCGGCTCAAGTTCATCTCTCCGTCCAAGGGCAACCAGAGACATGGCACAGAGATGCTTCCCACTCACTTCTGTCTTTGAGCTCCGTATCCATAGCCTGCTCCCTTGGGGTTTCCTCTCTCAACCAAGGTCCTACATTTTCTGGGATTAAAAAATAAATACAGGCCATGTGTGGTTCACGCCTGTAATGCCAGCACTTTGGGAGTTTGAGGCAGGGGGATTGCTTGAGCCAGGAGTTTGAGACCAGCCTGGGCAACATAGTGAGACCCCATCTCTACCAAAACAATCCTGAAAAGTAAATAAAAATAAATCCATAAAAACTTTAAAATTGGTATAGAAATTCCGGAGGGGCCAAGATGGTCAATTAGAAGCAGCTGCAGTCTGTGGCACTTACAGAGATGAAAGGGGCGAGTGAATTCAGCACCTTCAACTGAAATACCCAGGTTCTCACATTGAGAGTGACTAGGTATACAACTCGACCCTCTGAGAATGAAGAAAAGCAGGGTGGGAACCAGGCCCCACCAAGGGAAGTAGTGAATGATTGTGCTACTCCACCTGGGAAATCATACTTCTCCCACAGATCTTTGCAACCCCTCACGAGATCCCCTCATGAGCCCACACCACCATGGCCTGGGTCTGATACACAGAGCTGTGTGGAGTCTTGGCAGAGCAGCCGCTCAGGCACACACAGAGAACAAGGAGTTTTACACACTCCGGCTCTAGTATCTCCATCAAGGTGGCAGATGTATCCATACATATCCCCAGAAAGGGGGCCGAATCCAGAGAGGCAAGCAGCATTGTTCCATGGGCCCCACCCACTTCCATGGCACCTCACAAGTTAAGACCCATGGCTTGGAATTTCTGTTAGCCAATGGCAGTAGGCTGGAGTCTGCCTGAGATGGGACCAAGTTCCCAGGGGGAGGGGCAGCCACCATCTCTGCAGTTCAGTAGACTCAGCCATTCCAGCATGCCAGCTTTGGAGAATCCAAATGGTCTGGACAAGGAAGGGTCCTCCAGGGCATCACAGCTGCCTTGCCAGATCATGGCCAGACTGCTTCTTTAAGTGGGACCCTATCCATTCCTTCTTACTTGGTGAGACCTCCCTGCAGAGGCTTCAGCCACTCCAGCCAGGGTTCTACAGATAGAGCTCTGATCTCTCCCTGGAACGGAGCTCCCAGGGACAGGGGTGGCTGCAATCTCTGTGGTTTGGTTGACTCAGCCATTCCAGCCTGCCAGCTTTGGAGAATCCAAATGGTCTGGATGAGGAAGGGTTCCTCATAATGCAGCACATCAGCTCTACCAAAAAACAGCCAGACTGCTTCTTTAAGCACATCTCCAATCCTGTTCCTCCTGTCTGGGTGAGACCTCCCAACAGGGATCTCCAGTCACCTCCTATAGGTGCGCTCGGGCAGACAACAAGTCAGTATCCCCTTGGGATGGAGCTTCCAGGGGAAGGAGCAAGTTGTCATCTTTGCTACTTTGCAGACTTCACTGGTGATACCTCTGGGTACAAAAAACTCCAAGGCAACTAGGGTCTGGAGTGGACCCCCAGCAAACCGCAACAATCCTACAGAACAGTGGCCTGACTGTTAAAAGAAAAACAAATAAACAGCAAACAACAACAACAACATTAACAAAAGAGATCCCACAAAAACCTCATTCAAAGGTCAGCAGCCTCAATCAAAGGTAGATAAGCCCACAAAGATGAGAAAAAATCAGCGCAAAAATGCTGAAAACCCAAAAGCTAGAATGTCTCTTCTCCTCCAAATGACTCCAACACCTCTCCAGCAAGGACACAGAACTGAGCTGAGGCTGAGATGGCTGACTTGACAGAAGTAGGCTACAGAAGGTGGATAATAACATACTTCGCTGAGTTAAAGGAGCATGTTGTAATAAAATGCAAAGAAGCTGAGAACTGTGATAAAACAATACAGGAACTGATAGCCAGAATAGCCCATTTAGAGAGGAACATAACCTCCTGATGGAGCTGAAAAACACAACATAAGAACTTCTCAGATATCAATAGCAAAATAGACCAAGCAGAGGAAAGAATCTCTGAGCTTGAAGACTATCTTTCTGAAATGAGACAGGCAACCAAGAATACAGAAAAAAGAAAGAAAAGGAATGAACAAAGTCTCCAAGAAATATGGGATTATGTAAAGAGAGTGAACCTACAACTGATTAGGGTACCTGAAAGAGACAGGGAGAATGGAACCAAGCTGGAAAACATATTTCAGGATATCATCCAGGAGAACTTTCCCAATCTAAAAAGACAGACCAACATTCAAATTTGGGAAATGCAGAGAACCCCAGTAAGGTACTCCACGAGAAGATCAATCCCAAGACGCATAATCTTCAGATTCTCCAAGATTGAAATGAAAGAAAAAATGTTAAGGGCAGTCAGAGGGAAAGGCCAGGTCACCTACAAAGGGAAACCCATCAGACTAACAACAGACCTCTCAGCAGAAACCCTATAAGCCAGAAGACATAGAGAGCCAATATTTAACATTCTTAAAGAAAAGGATTTCCAACCCAGAATTTCATATTCAGCCAAACTAAACTTCACAAGCGAAGGAGAAATAAGATTCTTTTTAGGCAAGCAAATGCTGAGGGAATTCGTCACCACCAGGCCTGCCTTGCAAGAGCTCCTGAAGGATGCACTAAATGTGGAAAGGAAAAATCGTTACTAGCCACTACAAAAACACAGTGAAGTATACAAACCGGTGAGACTATGAAGCAACTATGTAAAGAAGCTAGCATCATGATGACAAGATCAAATTCACACGTAACGATACTAACCCTAAATGTAAATGGGCTAAATGCCCCAGTTAAAAGACACGGAATGGCAAACTAGGGAGAGTCAAGACCCATCAGTATGCTGTCTTCAAGAGACCCATCTCATGTACAAAGACACACATAGGCTCAAAATAAAGGGGTGGAGAAAAATTTAACAAACAAATGGAAAACAGAAAAAAGCAAGGGTTGCAATCCTAGTTTCTGACAAAACAGACTTTAAATCAACAAAAATCAAAAAAGGCAACAAAGGGCATTGCCATGACAGTAAAGGGTTCAATTCAACAAGAAGAGCTAACTATCTTAAATATATGTGCACCCAATACAAGAGCACCCAGTTTCATAAAGCAAGTGCTTAGAGATCTACAGAGAGACTTGAGCTCCCTCCCACAATAATAGTGGGAGATTTTAACACCTCACCAACAATATTAGATAGATTACTGAGATGGAAAATTAACAAAGATATTCAGGACCTGAACTCAGCTCTGGATTAAGTGGACCTGATAGATATCTACAGAACTCTCCATCCGAAAACAATAGAATATACGTTCTTCTCATCACCACATGACACTTACTCTAAAATTGATCACATAATTGAAAGTAAAACTCTCCTCAGCAAATGTAAAAGAACTGAACTCATAACAGTCTTTCAGACCACAGCACAATCAAATTAGAACTCAAGATTAAGAAATTAACTCAAAACCACACAACCATATGGGAACTGAATAACCTGCTTCTGAATGACTCTTGGGTAAATAATGAAATTAAGGCAGAAATCAGGAAGCTATTTGAAACTAATGAGAACAAAGAGATGATGTACCAGAATCTCTGGGATGCAGTTAAAGCAATGTTAAGAGGGAAATTTATAACACTAAATGCCCACATCAAAAAGCTGGAAAGATCCCAAGTTAACAACCGAACATCATAACTAAAAGAACTAGAGAACCAAGAGCAAACAAACCCCAAAGCTAGCAGAAGACAAGAAATAACCAAGATCAGAGCTGGATTGAAGAAGATAAAGACATGAAAAACCCATTAAAAAATGAATGAAACCCAGAAGCTGGTTTTTTGAAAAATTAATAAAATATATAGACCTCTAGCTAGACGAATAAAGAAGAAAATGGAAAAGAATCAAATAAACACAATCAGAAATGATAAGGGAGATATCACAACTGACCCCATAGAAATACAAACAACCATCAGAGAATGCTGTAAACACCTCTATGCACATAAACTAGAAAATCTAGAAGAAATATATAAATTATTAGACACATACACCCTCCCAAGACTGAACCAGAAAGAAATTGAATCCCCAAACAGACCAATAATGAGTTCTGAAATTCAGGCAGTAAATGGCCTACCAACCAAAAATAGCCCAGGACCACAGAGATTCATACCTGAATTCCATCAGAGATAAAAAGAAGAGCTGGTACAATTTCTACTGAAACTATTCCAAAAAATTGAAAAGGGGGGACTCCTCCCTAACTCATTCTATAAGGTCAGCATCATTATGATACCAAAACCTGGCAGAGATACAACAACAAAAATTTCAGGCCAATATCATTGATGCACATTGATGCAAAAATCCTCAAAAAAATACTGTCAAACTGAATCCAGCAGCACATCAAAAAGCTTATTGATCACCATCACGTTGGCTTCATCCCTGGGATGCAAGTTTGGTTCAACATATGCAAAACAATAAATGTGATTCATCACATAAACAGAACTAAAGGCAAAAACCACATGATTATCTCAATAGATGCAGAAAAGGTCTTTTTATTAAAGTCAACATCCCTTCATGTTAAAAATTCTCAATAAACTAGGTATTGAAGGAACATACCTCAAAATAATAAGAGTCATATATGACAAACCCACAGTTAACATCATACTGAATGGGCAAAAGCTGGAAATATTCCCATTGAAAACCGGCACAAGACAAGAATGCCCTCTCTCACCACTCCTATTGAACATAGTATTGGAAGTTCTGGTCAGGGCAATCAGGCAAGAGAAAGATATAAAGCACATTCAAATAGGAAGAAGGAAGTCAAATTATCTTTGTTTGCAGATGACATAATCCTATATCTAGAAAACCCCATCATCTTAGCCCAAAAGCTTCTTCAGCTGATAAGCAATGTCAGCAGTCTCGGGATACAAAATCAATGTGCAAAAATTGCTAGCATTTCTATACACCAACAAAAGGCAAGCAGAGAGCCAAATTATGAATGAACTCCCTTTCACAATTGCTACAAACAGAATAAAATACCTAGGAATATAGTCAACAAGGGAAGTGAAGGACCTCTTCAAGGAGAACTACAAACCACTGCTCAAAAAAGTCAAAGAGGACACAAACAAATGGAGAAATATTCTATGCTCATGGATGGGATCAATCAATATTGTGAAAATGGCCATACTGCCCAAAGTAATTAATATATTAAATGTTATTCTATTAAACTACCACTGAAATTCTCCACAGAATTAGAAAAAACTATTTTAAAATTCATATGGAACCAAAAAAGAGCCTAAATAGCCAAGACAATCCTAAGCAAAAAGAACAAAGCTGGAGTCATCCCTCTACCTAACTTCAAACTATACTACAAGGCTACAGTAACCAAAACAGCATAGTACTGGTACAAGAACAGAAACATAGACCAATGGAACCAATAGAGAACTCAGAAATAAGACTGCACACCTACAACCACCTGATCTTCAAAAAACCTGACCAAAAAAAGCAGTGGGGAAAGGATTCCCTACTACTATTATTATTATTATTATTATTATCATCATCATCATTATTTTGAGTCAGAATCTCACTGTCACCCAGGCTGGAGTGCAATGGCATGATCTCAGCTAATTGCAACTTCTGCCTCCCAAGTTCAAGCAATTCTCCTGCCTTAGCCTCCTGAGTAGCTGGGATTACTGGTGCCTGTCACCACGCCCAGCTAATTTTTGTATTTTTAGTAGAGATGGTGTTTTACCATATTGGCCATGCTGGTCTCTTGGCCAGGCTGGTCTTGAACTCCTGACCTAGTGATCCGCCTGCCTCGGCCTCCCTAAGTGCTGGGATTACAAGCATGAGCCACTGTGCTGGGTCCAGGATTCCCTATTTAATAAATGGTCCTGGGAGAACTGGCTAGCCGTATGCAGAAAATTGAAACTGGACCTCTTCCTTACACCTTATACAAAAATTAACTCACGATGGATTATAGACTTAAATGTAAACCCCAAACTATAAAAACCCTAGAAGAAAATCTAGGCAATACCATTCAGGACATGGGCATGGGCAAAGATTTAATGATGAAAACAGCAAAAGCAATTGCAACAGAAACCAAATTTGACAAATGGGATCTAAGTAAACTAAAGAGCTTCTGCACAGCAAAAGAAACTAGCATCAGAACACAAGCAACCTACAGAATGGGAGAAAATTTCTGAAATCTATCCATCAACAAAGGTCTAATATCCAGAGTCTACAAGGAACTTAAACATATTTACAAGAACAAAGCAAACAACCTCATTAAAAAGTGGGCAAAGCGCATGAGCAGACACTTCTCAAAGGAATACATACAAGTGGCTGACAAATATATGAAGAAAAGTTCAACATCAGTGACAATCAGAGAAATGCAAATCAAAACCACAATGAGATACGATACCTTCTCATGCCAGTCAGAATAGCTATTATTTAAAAGTCAAAAAACAACAGATGCTGACAAGTCTGCAGAGAAAAATGAATACTTTTACACTATTGGTGGAAGTGTAAATTAGTTCAACCATTGTGGGAGACATTGTGGTGATTCCTCAAAGTCTAGAGGCAGAAATACCATTTGACCCAGCAATCCCTTTACTGGGTATATACCCAAAGGAATATAAATCATTCTATTATAAAAACACATGCATGCCTATGTTCACTACAGCACTATTCACAATAGCAAAGACATGGAATCAACCTAAATGCCCATCAATGATAGACTGGATAAAGAAAATGTGGAACATATACATCATGGAATACTATACAGCCATAAAAAGGAACAAGATCATGTCCTTTGCAGGCACATGCATGGAGCTGGAAGCCATTATCCTTGGCAAGCTAATGCAGGAACAGAAAACCAAACACTGCATATTCTCATTTATAAGTAGGAGCTAAATGATGAGAACACATGGACACAAGGAGGGGAACAACACACACTGGGGCCTATTGGGGGTGGGTGAGGAGGAGGGAGAGCATTAGGAAAAATAGCTAATGCATGCTGGGCTTAATACCTTGCTGATGGGTTGATCTGTGCAGCAAACCACCATGGCAGACGTCTACCTATGTAACAAACCTGCACATCCCTACACATATATCCCTGAACTTAAAAGGTTGAGCAAAACAAATTTTTTTAATCAGAGGACTTAAAAATCCTGCACTTCCCAGTTAATTTCGATTACCCAGAATGAGTAAGGAATTCTTGCTCTCTGCTTCTCTTGGCTTACTAAGGAGATAAGGAGGCCAGCACTGTTCATGCTTTTCATGGAATCAAAACAACCATCGCAAGTCAGGTCACCACAGTGGTTTCCACTCGATAACCTCTGACCACTCCCTCTAAAATTTCTCCTCCTCTCCATCTCACTCCAGCCTCCTGCCCACCCTTCCTCTACTGTTTTGTATTTTACTGTACTCGCATCCACCTGAATCATATGAGGTATTTATTCGTTTACCTGATTGTGCTCTGTCTTCTCCACTAGAATGTGAGCTGCTTGAGGGCAAAGACTGCCTCACTTGCTGCTATAGCTGCAAGCATAGAGGAGAGCCCAGAGTGCAACAGGAATTCAGTCAATGTTTTCTGAATGAATGAATGAATGAACGAACAAACAAACGAACAGATGAACGGATGAAAGGACGGAGGATTTCTCCCCTGCCTCTGCTTCTCCAGCTCCCACTCCTCTCTCGCCCTCATGTGCCTTGGCCACTCTGGTCTTCTTTTTCTTTTAGAGACAGAGTCACACTCTGTCGCCCAGGCTGGAATGCAGTGGTGCGATCTTGGCTCACTGCAACATCTGCCTCCAGGGTTCAAGCAATTCTCTGCCTCAGCCTACCAAGTAGCTGGGACTACAGGCGCCCACCACCATGCCCAGCTAATTTTTGTATTTTTAGTAGAGACGGGCTTTCACCATCTTGGCCAGGCTGGTCTTGAACTCCTGACCTCATGATCCACCCACTTTGGCCTCCCAAAGGGCTGGGATTACATCTGGTCTACTTTTTGTGCCTCTAATCACCTTTCTGTCCTCAGGTTCCTCACACCCCTAAGGTCCCTCCAACTCTCTGATGCCCACTCCTTCCAGATCTCAACCCCAGCATCTCCTCCCCATCACTCACCTCCCCAGCTGGCCTTGGACCCCATCACACACCTCCCACCTCCCTGGACTCTTTCCACAGAATATTATCATGGTTTGCAATGTGGCATTTATTTGAGAGATTATTTACTCCATGGCTTAGTCAATAACTGCCTTCTTACCATCGTATTCCCAGTTCACAGCTGTGTCTGGCACACAATCAGTGCTTAATAAATATTTGCCTTTAATATTTATTACGATTAAATGAACACAAGTTTCCTCAAAATCCTTGAGTTTTGGGATAAAGGGTGCAATTTACAAACATAGAGTTTGTAAATGTCCCAGATTACCAAGTTTTTTAAGACTTTCTGGGCAGACTTCCCCAAACTTTCCTACTTGCAGAAGCCAAGTCACATAGGATTAGACCTACCATTTTTCAGCTATATGCTAGCCATGATTTTCTCAACTGGGTGCTCAGAAGAATGGAGAGGGGAGGTCAGTGGTGGGGAGTGGGGTGGGGGAATAACAGGGGAACAGGAGGGTTTGCTCAAGTAAGAGGTGAAGGTTACTGGGTGATTCAGAGCTTGGGCCTTCCTTAATATTGATGATCTTCTCACCTCCCACTATCATATTAGAAAAAGACAAAACATAAGCTGTTATCACAGAAAAAAACCTCAGTGGTTACTATTGTGAATATATATCTGCTTTTACTTATTGCCAACAGATTACCAAGATGCCCTTGATCCAATTTTACAGCATTTTGGAACTGGTAGGTATCTAGGGACTTATGCAATCTGGCCCTCTAATTTTACAGACAAAGACACTGAGGTCCATATGTTACCCAAGTTCACCAAGCAAAAATTATAATTCAGTCCCATCTCCTAGAACCATATGCCTTTATCTTTGTTGCAAGTTTTTTTTTAATTTGCTAAATTTTCCTACGTTGCTTGTTGTGGCGGAGTATGGTTAGTAACACAGGCAGATGATTGCTGACAAGCACAACATGTGCTTATTAGCGGCATGTCATGGCTTCACTGGGGTTTCCCCAGAGCACACTCAGAGACAAATTGATGGGGAGGTGAACTCAGGAAGCAAAGGAGGGAATGGGGAAGGGAGACAGGGAAGGGAAGAAAGCCCCCAAGGTGGAGCTAATGGGCAGTTTTCTGGGTGGGCCAATGGGGCTTTATTCCAACTGGGCAAATCTCAGATTTGTCCCATGGAGAGTGAGGCAGCGGGGTCAGTTACTTGCCAGCTTCTGTCCTGTATCACTGGAGGGCTGCTGTGGTTCCTTAGCTGTGGCATCCCAAAACAGAGGGGCCATGAGGGAAGCTGGGGTATGTGGAAACTGTCTGCAAGGCCGCCTCCAAGTTAGGTCTAAGGGCATCTACAGACTTTCCTTCTGCCACTCTCCTGGAGCACGTGAAATGCGAAGCCTGATAAGGCATAATGCCTGATCTCAGATCCCACAACCAGGAGGGCTCTAGAAATCATCTAGGCCAGAGGTCGGCAAAGATTTTCTGCAAAGGGCCAGAGAGTAAATATTTTAAGTTTCATGGATCGTCTGGCCTCTGCTGGGAGAACCAGCTCTGCCATTGTAGTATGAAAGTAGCCACAGGTAAGATGTAAAACATTGAGCATTGTTGTGCTCCAATCAAAGTTTATTTACAAAAACAGGGTGAGGTGTTGGATTTGGCCCCAAGACCACAGTTTGCTGACCCCTTATTAGACAACTCTTTTTATTTTAGCATGAAGAAAATTGAGACCCACAGAGCTTCTCAGGGTCATGGTTTGGGACTTTGCAGTGGTGTCAGAGCTGGAAGTATCAAATCAAGTCTGACTTCCAGTCCAGAGCACTTTCCACTCTGCCACACTCATCCCCATCCAGTCTTCTCCCAGTAGGGGCTTTTCTTTGACCCCTACCAACCCTGCACTGGCCTCCTGGACATACAGAGGTTGGACAGCCAGAGGAGTGTGCAGGAGCCCCTGCTTTAGAGGCTGTGCATTTTGGATTTCCCAGATCTTGCCATGTGCAGAGATACTCCCTGGCCCAGACCTCTTATTCCACCTGGATCCCTTTCTGCCTCCCCTGTGCCCATTTTCTGCCTCTTCTAAGTTAAAATCCCAGCACTTTGGGAGGCCAAGGTGGGCAGGTCACTTGAGGTCAGGAGTTCTAAGTGAAAATCAACCTGGTATTGACCTATGAAAGTTTTCAGAAAACTCAGAAGGCCATCAGGGATTCATCCATGCCAGTGATGCTGTGTATAAAGCCAGGTTCACAACACATGTGAGACCCACCACTTCTCTCTTACAACCTATATTACTGAAAGGTTCTTTCAGAATTCTAGCCAAGCATTTATGGTCAGGACAAGGAAATAATTAGGAATAGTATGCTTACTTTCTTCTCCTCTTTTTTTCTGATGCTGTGCACCCAACACATACACAGACACACACATGTGCATGCATGCACATTCATCAGCAGAGGAACCAAACAGAAAGGAATACAGAACGGAATAGAGTATTCTCCTCAGACCAAGTGAAATTAACTCTAGTGTAAATGACTTTGTAGAGTCAGGAGAGCAGGGTCTGAACCCACACTTTTCCTTGTGTTTGTTCTTTAACACTGAGCAAATGACCTAACTACCCTGATTCCCCCAGTCTTCTTTTTTCAAACTCGGTAACACTGCATGCCTCATGGGTTTGTTGTGCAATAAATGTGAAATCACATGACCTCCAGGAGCCTGTTACCAGGCCAAGTCCATAGCAGGCACTCCACGAACAATGGGTTGCTCTCCCTGACCACAAGGAGGACGTGATTCCATGTATTCCCTGCTTCTACCCTGCCTAAAACTCCTGCCTAGTTCTCCCTCTCTCTCTCTTTCTCTCTCTGTCTCTCTCTCTCTCATACACACACATACACACACACACACACACACACACACACACACAAGGTCTTTGTCATGCTCACTTATTTCTGGCCTCTATCCAGTGGTTGCATACCCTCCCAACATTGCAAACCTTGGAGACACCAACCAGGATGTGCTGCCACCCACTCTGTTCCCTGTGCAGGGTAGCAGGAAAGGTTGACCTGGGCACCTGAGCTCAGCGTGTCTGTGCATGGGGGGAGTAGGACAGCACAGGACAGGGCAAGGGGCACCATCTCTTTTTCCTCCTCTGGAATCACTGGAAGTAAATTTCAAATTCTTATCTTAACAATATCCTGAGAGCCCTGTGATTAATGCTGAGCATGCTTTTGAGATGGCCTTACTTGAGCCAGTTCAGGTTTTACAAGGGTAGGGTTTCGGTCTGAAAGGACTCATGACTCTTTCCTGGTTTCAAATTGCTGTTTCAACCAATGGAGCCAACCAGAACTTACATCTTGCTATCCCAAACCCTGGGGAGTGAGAGCCGCACAGGGCAGGCTCTCTGTTTCTTTTTGTTGCTATAAAGAAATAACTGAAGTTGGGTAATTCAAAAAGGCAGAAGGTTTATTTGCTCATGATGATGCTGGCTGGAAGACTAGGCATCAGGGGAGGACCTCAGGGCTGCTTCCACTCCTGGTGGAAGGGGGAGGGGAGCTGGCACATGCAGAGATCACAGGGCAAGAGTGGAAGCAGGAGAGGAGAGGGAGCCCAGTTCTTCCTAACAAACAGCTCTTGCAGGAACTAGAGCAAAAATGCACTCATCCCCCAGGAAGGGGATTAATCTATTCATGAGTGATTTTGCCCCCTGACCAAAATGCTTTGCACTAGACCCCACCTTCAACGTGGGGATTAAATTTCAACAGAGGTGTGAGGGGACAAACATCCAAACGACATAAACATCCGAACCACAGCACTGCGCCACAGCCTGTCTCATTAGTGGAGGGGAGATGAGTTACCTACAATAGGAAAGGCCTGTGAAAATCTCCTCTGAAAACACAATGTAAGCCTTTTTAAAAATTATTATATTTTATTTAGAGACAGGGTCTCACTTTGTTGCCCAGGCTGGAGTGCTGTGGCACAATCACAGCTCACTGCAGTCTTGACTTCTTGAACTCAAGAGATCCTCCTGCCTCAGCCTCCTGAGTAGTTGGGACTACAAGTGCACATCACCACACCTGGCTAAATTTTGCTTATTTTGTGTAGAGACAGGGCCTCACTATGCTTCCCAGGCTGGTCTCAAATTCCTCGGCTCGAGCAACTCTCTTGCCTCAGCCTCTCAAAGTGCTGGGATTACAGGTGTGAGACACCGTGCCCAGCCAGTGTACACGGTTTGATGCACACACTCTGCTGGATCTCTTCTGCTTTGCCCTCTAGATGGAATTTCTATCTTCCTCTCTGCCATGAGCCCCTGGAGACTGGACATGTGCACAACAGCAAACCCACATAACTTCTGGCTTCCTGTTGAGTTCAGCCCATGAAAGATGGTGAAGTCTACTTCCTTACGCCCCTCCCAGGGGGGACCGCTACAAGCTGGCTGTGAGTCCTGCTGGGCTGGTTCTGATACTGTCCCCAGCCCTTGTTCCTTAAGCCCAGTGGGGGGTAAGACCTCCCCAGTGCCAGTCTTGCGTTCTTCACTATACTTCGTGGCCAGCCTATACTCTTCCCACACCTTTGTATAAAGGCCTTGTGTTAAACACCTTCTCAAATCGCCCAGTTCCAGCATGCCAACTGTTTCCCGCAGAGACACTGGCTGATCAGGTACAGCACATGGCAGAGGAATGCTCAAGACTGGAGGTCTGTGGGGAACGGACCATCTCCTGGCAGGTTGAACAGGGGATGCTGCATCAGGCCCAGAGGACAGGGTCTGAAGAGGCTAGAAGAAGGGGATGAAGAGGCCACATCTGGAGGCAGAGAGGACAGTGGTATGGTGTGGGTGGCGAGTGGCCGCTTCAAATCCTCTGCCCCAACATTAGCAAGAGGGAGAAGCTCAGGACATCAGGCCAGGTTCTGGGAGAGTGCCAGCGACACCTGCAATCCAAATGGGGAAAGTGTCACCCCCACTGGCCAGCTGTCACCACAGAGCCAAATGGGGAAATTAATCAGGATTATGATTATGGGATACATGTCGGTGGTGCTCTAAAAAGAGCCCCCAGCGTTCATGACAGTCTTCCAGTCAATCTGAACACCGGTAGACCAACCAGCAAAAGGTTGCAGTTCCTCCCAAGAGGGTGTGGGGTCAGATTCAGAGCCTGGTGCCACTCACAAGTCCTGCCCTGCCTTTGGGGCCAGATCCAAGGCCCTAGGACAAGAGCCAGAGGCTGAAGAAACTCGAAAGAAACAGCTGCCTGGCCTCAGGAAGAGGGCCTTCTCTCTTGGTGGGTTGTCTGGGAAGAAATCAATGTTTTGATTGCAGGCAAGCAGGGTACCAAAACCGCATCATCCCTTGTCCCTTCCCTAGCACAAACAGAGAAGCCTTGGAAAAGGAAGCCAGACACACAGCCAGTCTCCAAGCGGGGCACACCATCTCCAAATAGATTACATGGCCCATTGAGCAGCCTTCACCGTGGATTATTTAGGCACTGTTAAGAGTTGGGGCTCTATAAATTGGATGTAAAATGCATGTGGGTTTCCTGTAGTTTATCAAGCTACAGCAAAACCATAATACAGAGCATGAATATGCCAAAGAGCTGAAGAAGGAGGGGATGAAAACCTTCTAAACTTAACACCGGATTCAGAACCCAAGATTTAGCACGCTGCTCACTCAGCCCACGGGTATTCTGGGGAGGGCCCACTTGACCTTGGCCTCAAAGGCAGGAGATGTCGCCCCTGGTTATTTTTTTATGGATTCATCATGCACAATTTACTTGTTTCCGCAGAGATTTATATTTTTAATCTGGACTGACTCTTGCACTCTCTAAATTTACTACCTTGGAAACAACAGTACTTCCTTTTGTTTATTCTACATTGTACTTCTTTCAAGCTGTGAGGAGTGTTCCTGAACTAGGTGTTCTGGAAAAGCTCCCTCCGGCTATTCCCACTCATCAGTTTAGTAGGCTTTGGTCATATTTGCTTTGAGTTTCATCCATCCAGCCCACCTGTATTTATTAAGCACTTACTATGTGCCCTGAATTGGGCGTCTCTGCCTCCACTCCACTCATTTTTTTTTTTTTTTTTTTTTTTTTTTTTTTTTTTTTTTTTTTTTGGTTCTTTTGATTGTTCTTCACTCTTTTCTTTCTTGACTTACCCATCTAAATAATTTCACTGGACCAGTTGCAGTAGCTCATGCCTGTAATCTCAGCACCTTGGGAGGCCAGGGTGGGAGAATCACTTGAAGCCATGAAATTGAGACCAGGCTGAGTAAGAAAATGAGATGCCATCTCTACAAAAAAAAAAAAAGAAAAGAAAAAATTAGCTAGGCATAGTGGTGCGCTGGTAGTCACAGCTACTTGGGAGGCTTATGTGGAAGAATTGCATGAGCCTGGGAGGTCAAGATTGCAGTGAGCTGTGATCACACCTCTGCACTCCAGCCTGGGTGGCGCAGCGAGACTGTGTCTCTAATAGTAATAGTGATGATGGTAGCTTCACTGACCTGCAAAAATTAAATAGGCATATCACCGTTTTCTTCTCACAAAAGAGGGAAGAAATGATGCAGAGATATTTCATTCTCAAGAACTACTGTAAGGCTGCAGTCTCATCTGAAGGAGATGAGCATTGAGGTTTGCAGACTTGGGTTCAAATTCTGGCTCTACTGCTTACCTGCCAGGTGACCTTGGGAATGTTGATGAACTGTCCTGAGCCTTAATCTCCTAATCTGTAGAATGGACATCATATCACTTCTCTCAAAAGATTGTTGAAGAATTAGATAAGAAAACATTTGCATGTGACATAGGAGCAGTTCTTCATATGAATCCAGGCCCCTTGCTTGCAGAAACATGAGCCTTCCACTACAAGAAGGCATAAGACTGCAGAGACAGGACAGGGACAGGAAGGCAAGAGTTAGATCCATTGATTTCCTGACATCATGCACATCATGAGGAGGAAACAAAATTAACCAACTGCCAAGCACAGCTTTCCCCTACAGTGGGAGTGTCAGCATCCTCTCTCTCCCTGGCCAACGTCTTCCTTCAGAGGGATGTCATGCAAAGAACAGGGAACCAGAGTCACGAACGGGCCAGGCCCTTGTTTCAAGTCATAAGTTAAAGCCACCTTTGGCTGGTTGCCATTTTGTGAAATTGTAGGAAGATGTGTCAGTCTTTCAGTGGTTGATCGCCCTCTGACCTAAGAAAGAATTTCCCTCCAGACCTGGACATGAATGTGAAGGCTGGGGGCATATTTGGTACCCATCTGAGAATAGAACTCTTGCTAAGCAAGAAAGACTCAAAGCCCTTGAGAAAGATTCATGGCGAGGGCTGTGCAGAGGAAACCAACTGTTTAAGGACACCTTCCAAGTGTTTGTGGGTCCAGGTCAGGGGCCCCAGAGAGGCAGACCCCCGAGGTGATCAGAGTACGTAATTGTGCCAAGGGAGGGCATGTGGTCCCTTCTGTGCCCCATAGGTGGGATCAGTAGTGACCAACCTGGGGCCCAAACTTGTTCTCCTCAGGCTTTCTAGCAGATAGTTTGTGCTGTGTCCTCCCCTCAGTGCCATCCTTTTAACAGGAATCACAGAACTGAAACTTTCAAGGGTCTCTGGGACCTGTACTGGAGTGGAAGTGAGAGGTATGAGATCACCGTGGGAGGGCTTCTCCCATCCTTGCTCCTCCCCTGTCCAGTGGGGACTAGATGAGCACTTTCCTCAAAGTCTGCTGCCTAGACCATCTGTTTCAAATGACCAACGTCCATGGTAATGGTGTGGATTCCTGGCCCACTCAAGCTGACTGGGTGATTCTACTAACTTTGAGAACCCCAGGACACAATAATCAGTAACTCTCTTCCAGACCTAACAACAGAGAACTGCGTGAGACAGAGACAAAAACACCTCCAGCACCTCACCTTGACACCTTTGAAAAGACTGGGCCCTGTGTATTAGAGTCTGATTAAAGCACCACCCCTACCGCCTTCATTTCTTTCGCCTAGGGCTCCGGCCCTCATTGAAATCAAATCTCATGCGGTAAATTGTTATCAGTTGTTTATACCCCCAGGAGCCTGAGCTTCAAATAATTTGCTGAGGACAGATGTGAGCCACGCACAATTTCAACTATGACTACTGCCGAATAAGAATGAATCTTCCCAAACAGGCACATACCTAGCGGGACTCGCCCATCCTACTTCGAGAGTTTGTTCCTGACCTTGATACTTGTTTTAAGCTTAGCACATCCTGACCAAAGCCTTAGCCCCTACTTCCAGCAGAATTTGAACTGGAAACTAGTGTTTGCCCAAGGCTTTCTTGCTCAAAAATAATATTTGTGGAAGGACAGAGCTAGCTCAGAAGTTCTGAGCAGATCCAGAAGCTTCTCTCTCACAGGCTGTGTCTGTGTAACCGGCCACTCCTCATCTCCAACTCCATTCATTTCTCATGTTTTGGCACTTCTGGGGGACATTCTGGCTCCCTCAGACCCTCCAAAGGGAATCAGGAAACAATAGACAGGGCTTTTTTTGCAGAACTATGACTACCCTCACTCAGAAAGGGTCAGGACAGGTACCAAGCTGTCTTATCCAGAATTTAGTGCTGTTTCGCTTGCTCTTTGAAGCTACTTAGGTTGCCCTTTGCACTCCTGTGGCTTTTTAGAAGAGTCCAATTCCTCCTTATTTATTTATTTCACACTGTCTTCTAAGCTCCCCAACACCCAGTGAGCCCCCTCTGTCCCCAGACACATCTCCATCCCATCCTCCCCTCTCACTGCGCCTGTACTTGGGGGCTCACTCAGCCCTTTCTCAGGTCTGCTAGAGGTGCTCTGCTCCTTTAAGGGACTCCTCATAGCAGGACATGGGACCACAGCCTGCAGGACCAGCCAGCCATTCTGACAGGTGAGAGCCTGGATCCCTGCTCTCCAGAACCTCAAGAAGCTCAGAGCCTGAATGTGCTGACATAAGGGGCTTCCTCTCTCATGAGGACACTGTGTGCCAGACGCATTGTGTAGAGTACCTCCACCATGACCAGGTGATTTAGGCATCCTTGTGCTTCCTGCAGATAAGGCGAGGGGGACTCCTGGAGGTGACCTAGCTTGTCCCAGGTCCCGCCCAGGCACATGGAGAGCTGTGATTCTAAGTCGATGCCTCCAACTCAAAGCCCAGTGCCCTTCCCATCTGATAGGGACAAGACAGCAGTACCAGGAGGGACCTGCAGGTGGAGCGGTGACATGATGGAAGCGGTAGCTTCTGGAAGAGCGTCTGGAATCCATGAGATGGACTGGGAGGAAGATGAGTAAAGATCGGCTGCATCGAGGAGGCGGTGAGAAGCATCAAAATGATTAGGTGACTTCGTGGATGTAAATCCTCTTCCAGGACAAAGCTAAAAACAACCCTTTGTGACTGGAAGGGGTTAACCCTCTCAAGAGAGCTCAATGGCTACCCACTCTCAGAGCCCCTGGTGTGCCCAGACAGAAAATGGGCAGGAGTAGCTCAAGGAATGCTTTATTGAGTATTGATCGGCCTTACAAGAAACTGCAGTTTGTGGAGGGCAACAAGCAGTCCAGACTGTGATAGTTGAAGCAGGTTAGAGCTGCATAACTCTAAACAGCAGAGTTTCATCAGTCCTTCAGCTCCTGTGCCCTCCCAGCTCCAGACGTCCACCAGCAGGCTCTAACCTCAGGATTTCCCATCGTGCACACAAGACTTGTCCTGATTTGGGATAATGGAGACAGTGTGTCCATAGTGGTAGTCTGGAGTGGGAACTGTTCCCTGAACCCAGCCTGAAGCAATTACAAAGGGCAGGGCCACCCAGGGCCCAGGGTCTGCAGCTGGTTAGAAAAAAACCATCTCTGATGAGGTCTCAAGGTTTGGCTCTTTTTCTCTCCACTGATTTCTCCCAGACAGACCAGATGGATTTGGTTCCAGGTCAGCGTGTTCTCTTACCCCTCAGCTCAGCAATCATCTATTTCTCTCGTCTACCTCTCCTAACTCTCTGCAGTAATAAAATCCTACCTTGAACAGTACATTCTGATTTACAAAGCTCCCCCACATGCACGATCTCATTTGGTCTTCTTAACAGTACTAAGGTAGAGGTGTTTTTTCCCATTTCACAGATAAAAACCTGAAGCTCAGACGCTTTCACTTGCCCAAGGCCATAAAAACTGAGCCCAGGCAGGGCACAGTGGCACCTATAATCCCAGCACTTTGGGAGGCCAAGGTGGGCGGATCATCTGAGGCCAGGAGATCAAGACCAACTTGACCAACATGGTGAAACCCCGTCTCTACTAAAAATACAAAAATTAGTCAAGTGTGGTGGCACATGCCTCTAGCTACTCTTGGGAGGCTGAGGCAGGTGAATCGCTTGAACCCAGGAGCCAAAGGTTCCAGAACCAAGATCACACCATTGCACCCCAGCCTGGTCAACAAGAACAAAAACTCCATCTCAACCAAAAAAAAAAAAAAAACTGACCCCATAACTTTCCTCCAGATAAGCCCTTCCTCCAATTCCCTCCATGTTAATGATCAAATGCACCAACTACCCAATGATTCATGCCAGAAACCTGAGAGACAGACACCTTTGACACTGTATCTTCTCTGAACTTCCTGTCAGCAGTTACCAAATTCCATCATTTTTATCTCCTAAATATGCCTTTCCATCTCCACACTAGACTGTTGCCTCCCTCACTGTGATACCTCCCCAAGGCCAAAAAGGCAGCCTCTTCTCTGGTCTTCCAACACTACTCTTGCCATATTTGTGCCATTCTCATACCATGCTGAGTGTTGTTTCAGAATTGAAAACCTGCCCATTTCATTCCTTAAGTTAAAACTCATGTGAGTTTTAACTTAAGTTAAAACTCATTATTTCTAGAAGAAGAAGAGAGGGAGGAGGAGGTGGAAGAAGAAGAAAATACTTAACATGACTCCCAAGCACTTCATGGTCAATCCCTGTCTATGTCTTTATCTTTACCTTCATCACACCTAACTCTTCCCCTCATCCCCCTGAGCTCCAGCCACATTAGCCTTTCTTTAGCTCTTCAAATGTGCTAAACACTTCCTGCCTCAAGACCTTGTACCTGCTATTCCCTCTGCCTGGAATATTCTTTCTTTCACTCCAACCTCGTTTTGCTTAGTTAAGTTCTTACTCAGGGTCTCAACTTCAATGTCATTTCTTCAGGAAAACCTTCTTTTGTCCCCCCAAAAAGGTTGAGTTACTCAGTTCTATACTCTCATATCTTCATATTTTCCTTCATGACAGGTGTCACAATTGTAATTAATTGTTTATGTGATTGTAACAATTGGCTGTGGACACAAAAATACTGCATAACAAACTGCTTCAAAATCCATTGACTTGAAACCATATTCCCAGGTTCTCATGGGCTGCAGGTCAGCTGGACATGAGAGTCTAGTTCCGGCTCGGATGGTGGCTTCACTTCAGGATGCAGTGGCTGGGTGGCCACTCTGCCTCTCACTGAGGTTGGTGAGCCATTGGGACCAGCCTCTGCTCCACACATCTCTCACTCTCTTCAGGCCAGCTGACTGCAGCGGGTTCTTCTCATGGTGATGGTAGGGGCAGAAAAGGGCAAATAGACGTGTGCAAAGTCTAGGCTTGGAATAGGCACATGGTCATGCCTGCACCATTCCATTGGCTAAAACCAAAGTCAAAGGGTAGGAAAAATATGCTCCATTCCTTTAGCAGGACAAACTCTAAAGTCACATTGCAAAGAACAAGGACAGAGAAAGGATGCAAAATATTAGGACAAAGAATACAATATACCCCAGTACTTATTGAACTGTGTTGAACTCCATTTTTTCATTTAAATTGTAAAATCTATGAATACATAGTTTTCTAAAGTGTGTAACAAATTACCACAAATTTAGTGACCTGAATAACAGGTGTTTATTATCTCACAGTTTCTATGAGTCAGGAATTCAATCATGGCTTAGCTGGATTTTTGGTTCACGATCTCATAATGCTTCAATCAGTGTGTTGACTGGACTGTGTTCTCATCTGAAGGTGTAACTGGGAAGAGATCCACTTGAAAGCTCCCTTAGGTTGTTGGCAGAATTCATCATGTTGCTGCAGGACTGAGGGTCCTGTCTTCTTGCTGGCTGTTGGCTCAGGGCTGCTGTCATCTCATTACCACACAACCCTTTCCTTGGACTGTTCGCCACATGACTGTTTGCTTCTTCAAGGCCACCAAGAGAGCCAGATCAAGTCTTCCCAGAGTAATCTCAAGAGTGATATCCCATCACCTCTCCCATATTCTTACAACTAAAAGCAATTCAGAGATCCCACCTATATTCATGCAGCTGGTACTATACAGGTTGTAACATCAGGGAGTGGAGATAATGGGGACCACCTTAGAATTCTGCCTACACACTGTGATGATAGAAAGAGATGGACTTCATCTGTCCTGGTATTTCAGTATTTCTATGCTTTACACAATACCACAAAGATAGTTTGTGTTCAGGAAATATTTGTTGAAGGGATTAATGAATGAAAAAACACAAATGATAGTGGAATAGGACTTAGGTCTAGGTCTTTCAACTCTGACTCTAAAATTCTTCCATTATTCCAGCTACCTTCTCAGCCCACTTTTCTGCTCAGTCCCTCCCTCTCACATCAGGTCTTCATTCCCACATTCCCAGTGCTTCCTAAGTTTTAACTCCACCACATTGTCTTATCTTTATTTTTTTATTTTTATTTTTTTGAGACAGAGTCTCGTTCTATCACCCAGGCTGGAGTGCACTGGTATGATCTCAGCTCACTGTAACCTCTGCCTCCCGGATTCAAGCAATTCTCCTGCCTCAGCCTCCCAAGTAGCTGGGATTACAGGTGCCTGCCACCATACCTGACTAATTTTTGAATTTTTAGTAGAGACAGGGTCTCACCATGTTGGCCAGGCTGGTCTTGAACTCCTGACCTCAGGTGGTCTACCCACCTCAGCCTCCCAAAGTGCTGGGATTACAGGTGTGAGCCATTGCACCCAGCCCCACATTGTCTTATTTTATCTATCATTCTCTTCCTCTGTTTCATTCATGCCACCACTATTCCTCTTCTCTCTGTCTTCTCCTCACTTCCAGGCCCACTTCCCACACTTTATATGCTTCCCAGAGCACCAAACTATTTTAAAGACAGTGGGAGAAAGAACAAGATACCTTCCCTATCAGCATAGAGCAAGCACTCAAATAATATGTTTAAATGAGTGAGTGATTGAAAGAATAAATGGAAAATATATTTCCAGAAAGAGAAAGACATCCTATTGTCTTAAATGTGTCTGTCTTTTGGTGGACCTGAAGATGGAAATGCCAAATATGAGCAGGGAGACCTGGAATGGATCTGTGGTGACCTAATGGAATAGGAAAGCCATCTGTTTCATTTAAATCTTGGGGATTGTGTGTGTGTCTGTCTGTCTATCTGTTGGGACAAAGAGTTAGATAGAATAATAGGAGTTTAATTCACAAACATTTGAAAATACAGAGCTCTATTCCTCTGAGTCTCTTAATTTTACATTCTAATTTATGTTCAGTGTTTTGCACAAAATGTGGATGTTACACTCAAAAACTATGCACTTTTCCACCCCCCACTTCCACATACCCCATGCCCTTTCCTGACACCCTCCCAAGAGAATAAGGCAATCCATTGTAGTGGTTAGTTTTATGTGTTCACTTGATAGAGCCATAGGGTCCCCTGATATTTGGTCAAACATTATTCTGGGTGTTTCTGCTAAGGTGTTTTGAGATTAATGTTTAAATCAGGAGACTGAGTAAAGCAGATTGCTCTCCCTAATGTGAGTGATGGGGGCATTATTCAATCAGTTGAAAACCTGAATAGAACAAAATTACTGACCCTTAAGTAAGAGAGAATTCTTCCTGCCTACCAGCCTTTGAACTGGAACTACACCACTGGCTGTTCTAGTTCTCAGGCCTTAGGACTTACTGGAGTTAAACCATCGGCCCTCCCGGATCTCTAGCTGGCCTCCTACAGATTTTGGGACTTGCCAGCCTCCATAATCATGTAAGCCAATTTTTTTTTTTTTTTTTTTTTTTTTTTTTGAGATGGAGTTTCACCTCGTCGCCCAGGTTGGAGTGCAATGGCGCAATCTTGGCTCACTGCAACCTCTGCCTCCTGGGTTCAAGCAATTCTCCTGCCTCAGCCTCCCGAGTAACTGGGATTACAGGTACCTGCCGCTACAGCTGGTACAAAAAAAAATTTTTTGTATTTTTAGCAGAAATGGAGTTTCACCATGTTGGCCAGGTTGGTCTCAAATTCCTGACCTCAGGTGATCCACCCACCTCACCCTCCCAAAGTGCTGGGATTACAGGCGTGAGCCACTGTGCCTGGCCTGATTCTTTATAATAAATCTCTCTCTCTCTTCTCTTTTTTTTTTCCTCTCTCTCCACACACAAACACACACCCACACACACACACCATTGCTTCTGCATTTCTGGAGAATGCTAATACAGTGACCTTCTGAACCTGTGGTGAGTCAGGGCGTGGAATGCATGAAATGTGTAAGGTGAATGACTGGCTTTGTGAGTCACATCCCATGTCAAGGACTCAGCATGATGGGCAGGTCATCACCATCACAAATCTCACCCTGTCCAGTCTGCTTGTACTGCCATAAAGGCAAACAAAAATCAGAGGTTCCAACCACTGTGTTGGGCTAAGCACACTGGACACGGGTGAAGTTTACTGGGGGCCAACCTGCTGGATCTCCTATCATTAGCTTTTCTCTGCATATGCAAACTAAAGCTTTATGAAGGAAAAGAGTTCTGGAAGACAGAAAACCCCGAGGATCTAAATAAATAATATCTAGGCATATAATTGGCACCGTGGCACACTCATTGACAGAGAACAAGCTTGGGGAAGGGGTGTCTTCCTCCCAGTGGTCTCCAGCTGGCCCCCTGAGGCTATGACTGCCCCTGAGCCACAGAGGAATACACTCAAACTTACAGTTGGAAGGACCTGGCCCTAATAAAAATGTGCCAAAGGCTTGTAGAAGAAAGACCTTTCCCCAGGCTGCAGTTTTCAGAAAAGGCGATGTTTTCCATACCCTGGAAGGTGATTTACCTGAGCTTCTGATCAAACCCACGACAATCTGGAGTCCTCAACTGATTCGAAATGAAACTCTATTTCCTTCCTTTGGCTTCATTTCCTTCTGGTCAATATTTGTTCCACCATTTCCAGGCTGAAGATTATTCTTTTTAGTGGAAAAGACATGGTAACTAGGATTTGATGGGCTCTGTGTTCTCTGAGTCAGAAGGTAGAATAGAAAGAGTCATTATACTCACAACAGTTGACAGGGGTTCTGGTGCCACTTCGTCAATAACTTATCAGAGTTTTAAACGCCTGTGGGTATCTTTCTCTCTTCTGCCAAATGAGACCTTTAGATTGTGTGCTGATTAAGGTTTACAGGCTACAGTGTTGTAACAAAGACAAGCCAAAGTACAAGGGCTTAAATAAGAAGTTTATGCCTCTTTTTCACCAAACTTTAAAGTATTCGGTTGGTGCAAAAGTAACTGTGATTTTTGCCATTAAAAGTGGTTCAGGGATGGTGAGTTAGCTCTACTCAAAAAGGTCCAGGGAGCCAGGCTAGGGGGTCAACATGTGACTTTTGCCTCTAGATCCAAGGCAGCAGAAACAGGGAGAAGGAAGGTCCAGGGATTTCTACTTTAACTAGAATTGCACCCATCATTCTGCTCATATCCCACTGGCCGGTGTCATTGCCACGTTGCCACCTAGCTGCAAAAAAAGGTGGGGAAATGCAGTTTGTAATTGAGCGGTCATGTATCCAGCTAAAGCTGGGAATGGGGCAAGGGGGAAGAGAGCTCTATTAGTAAACAAGAAAAGAGAAAAATAAATATGGGGAGCGACTCTACCACTGACAACATGATCTTGAAAGTTCTTTTGGCTCATAAGACAAAAAAGGCTAGGTTCTTCAGCAATTACACAATCTTTCCCCAGCATTGGCTTTATTCTGTTGTCATTTCCTTTTTCCAAATAGTCCTTTTTCTTGTTTGACACATTTCACAATCCACAGCTCACTGTGGCCCTGAGTCTCCCTGACCTCATCCACGTGAGCTGGCCTTAGCTTCCATCTTTTACAGGATCACTTTTAAAATCTGAACTTATTAGTGGGCTTTGCAGGCAGTTCTGTTGATTCTTAGATGCCTTCACTTAGTCTCTTCCTTGCTACTATTCCTGGTTATTAGTTGAATCTTGGAATCTCCTGGGTTATTTTCAGATTTTGTCTCCCAGTAATCTTTCTGAAAGAGGAGACACGTAGGTGACATTTATCAGTAATGCCCAGACAAATTTCCCTGAGGTTCCTGTACCATAGAGTGCCCAACCCTGGTGGACAGAACCAAGCCTGGGGGAGCAGCCCCTATATCATTTACCACCTACTTTCAGAAGCTGAAAGAGATTAAGGCAAGTCAATATCCACAAGGCTTGATTTTCAGTGGACAAGCTATTGCCCCATTACTGCTTCCTCGGTCTAGAGTGAAATTTCGACACCAGTATTTCACCTGAAAATGACCGTGGCAAGCTCTTCATGTCCCAGTTTTCTTGCCGATGTTTCTCTCTGCTGACCACATCCTCGAGGTGCACTCTTTAGCATGGTCCAGCCTCCTCTGGCCAAAACATCAGCCAGGACTGACAATACCCTTGACTGTGGTCCTGCAGTGCACTGCCCTGACCCTTGAGCGACCTTCTCCTATTCCTTATTCTGGATTTTGGTTTCTCATGAAGACTATCATTGTCTAAAGAACAGGAACCTTGCCTGGATGGAAGAACAGAGAAAACAAAGTGTGCAGAGCTAAGGGAAGAGGGAGGGAGCCAAAGAGAAGACTGAAAAAGAGCAGAGCTTGGCAGGAGCTCCTTCCCTAGGGGCCATGGCTGACAAATTCCCTGAGCCACAAGTGATGGTAGCCAAGGAAGTGGGTACAGCCAGCTGGCTATGCAGCTCTAGAAAGCCAGAAACTCCAGACTCATGGGTCCTCAAGAGTGCGCTTTGGAAAAGAAAAATGAGATTCCATCAGTGAGACCTAATGAGAAGGCCGCAGCCTCTGGTGAGCAGATGGAGCAGAAAGGAGGAGCTCTGACATTCATCTCTAGAGTGTGGGTGATGTGGGTGAAGAGCACAGCCAGCCACAGGGGCACAGAGTAGGTCAGAACCACAGGACCCCCTGTGCACAGCTTGGCAAGCTGCCTTTTGGTGGAGAGGGGGCTGGAGAGACCCGGCCAGCCTTGTGGACTTCACAGAGGTAGCTGTTGGCGTGAATCTTTGCCCCACAACATTTTCTGCTGACCATCCGCCTTTTCCAGGTGAGGTAAGGGGGAGATTAGAGCAAAAACAGAAAAGGGGTGCAGAGGGGATCTTCTTTTTCTCTGTATCAGAGGCTCAAAATGAATAATAATGATGGGTGGACTGAATCTAAAGTCACCTGGTTTCAGTTTTGCTCAGTCCAAGAAGAAATGATTGTAACAGTTTACATCAGGACATAGAATTGAAATTACTGCTCCCTCTTTCAAATATCAAACCACCCACAGAATCAGTTCCAGGTTTAGCAGGGGAAGGAGAGAGGCAGGACAGCAGTAATCTGGATTGAATGCAGGTTTTATCTTCGCAGAAAGAATAAGCTCTTCTCTTACAGTGCCTTTCATTTAAAGTGCTCTTAAGAGCTGATGAGAATCGAGGTCATCGTAGAACCTCCTCTGTACTCAAGAAAAAGGAGAGGCAGAAATCTCACCCTCCTCCAGCTGACATGTGAGGGAATAGAAGGACCCAGCTGCAAATTGCCCAGAAGGACTGGGACTTAGGGAGAAAGGCTTGGGGACAAGAAGGACATTTAGAAGCACAGTTCTCAGACGGGCTACCTTCCCAGGCTCTGCGCCTCAGACTCTCAGAGTTAGGCAAGTTCCATTTTCCAATTTATAGAACCTTAAACTTTTCTCACTGTTTCCAGTGCTCCTCAACATGCTGGAGAAGCCCCATGACACAAATCTATGTCTTTGGGGATCAGAGATACTACCAGGTTTCCCAGAAGTCAAGATGGATCTCACGACCGGGCACAGTGGCTCACGCCTGTAATCCCAACACTTTGGGAGGATGGATCACCCAGACAGGTGGATCACTTAAGGTCAGGAGTTCAAGACGGGCCCATCCCTATTAAAAATACAAAAATTAGCCAGGCGTGACGGTGCACGCCCATAGTCCCAGCTACTAGAGAGCCTGAAGCAGGAGAATTGCTTGAACCCAGGAGGCGGAGGTTGCAGTGTGCCGAGATCACACCACACCGCACTCCAGCCTGGGTGACAGAGAGAGACTCCATTTTCAAAAAAAAGAAAGATGGGTCTCAAGACATATAAGCAGATTCCACAGTGAGCTTTCCTGCCGACACCCCCACCTCTACCACAAACATATTACAGGTGAAGCCAGACTACAATTTAGTTTTAAATTGGCTGCCTTGAAGAAGAAATATTTTCCAAACGTAAAGTCCAACCAATGTTATGTTTGGGGGAATCACAGACGAAGACAAGAAGTTATCTTCCACGTGTGTGTCTTGGGATGACAGCCGGGGAGGGGTTATGGGCTGACTGGATGTGAATTTTAAGCCTTTGGTGGAACTTGGTAAACAGTATGAATTTAGTCCATAAATCTGGGGCACAAGAAACAACCCATTTCTTTGTTTTTCTAAATGAGCTTAAACCTGGCTCAGCCTCTTAAGTCACTTTTAATTTCTTTTGGGTCATGAAAAACATCCTGGGGTTTACGCAATCCAGGAAACTTGGGGAAGGGCCGCCTTTCTTCAGTACCTTGTACTCATTACTTTGATGCTCAATGGGAAGACTCTGCGGCTTCAAGTATCCTCCTTCCAAGCCAAGAAGGGAGGTAGTGGTTCCTGTTCAAGCCACAGACATCTCCACACTCATCCTATCCAAGGTCCTGCAACCTCCAGCCCACTGTGCGGAGGGAGAGCACATGTAGATCTCCACTCACAAAGAGCACGGCACCACTTCAGCCTCCTGTGCAGGCATCTCACTCTTTCTCAGGTTGGATCTCCTTTCTCCTTCAACCTGAAAGTCCTCCAGCTCTTGGATAAACCAGCTCCTCCCCCAAACAAGCCTATACTTGTTTCTCCCCTGGGGCGAGGGAAGTCCAGCTCTTGGAACACAGAGTCCTGGCTGTCCTTGAGAGGAGGTAGGAAATGCTGCTCATTCCTTCAGAAGGCTTAAAGTTTGGAAAACAAGAGAGAATGAATTCCTCAGTCAGGCTCTACTGTATGGGGGAGCCACTCAGCCAACCCTCACCCCCATCAGTGATTTCGTAGCTGGACCAGACCAATCTGGTTCAACTTTTATGTAACAAAGTTCCGAGCTGTTTTTTTTTCAGTTGCCATGGACCCTAACCTAAGCGTGCCCAGATGAACCAAGCAGGCAGCCACCCGGGGAACCTAAGTCCTGGAGTTGGGGAATGGGGACTGAATTGAGGAGTGAATCCAACATGGCAGGATCCAGGATCCAATCAGATTGAGCTCTGGTGTCACCCCATGGCAGGATCTAGTCAGATCAGGCCTCCTGGCATCACCTCATTGCAAGATCCCATCAGATCACACCTCATTACCCTATGCTTATAAAACCTGACCCAGCCCCCAACTGGAGAGACACTGCTTTGGGAATCATACCTGGGGTTTTACTTGTTACAAGTAATAACATCCCCTTGCTAAATCTTCCTTGGTTGTGGTCATTGGGTTGGCACGCACCAAGCAACTGAACCCATCTGTTGTGTGGATGATAATTTCCCAGAGTCCTGTGTAATGATCAGGGAGGAGGAAGCCCAGGATCCAGGCTCTATTCTCTTTCCTAGATTCTCTGCATAAAGGCACCTGACCAAGTGGAGGCTGAACATGGGTTCCTGACCAAGTGGAGCTGATCAGGGCTCCTCTCCCAAGTCCTGTGTCCTGCTGTGAACCTGTTGACTTGGAGGAGACACCTTTTGCTAATTCATGCAAAGGCACCGCATGGCCTAGGGGTGGCCTTGTACCTATAAATCTGCATGCCCCTCAGGCATCAGTACAACTTGGAAGTACCACTCTGTCCTGTGAGATTCACATTTAGCCCAGGAGTACCATGATGAAGGGAGAAAATGGGAAGTGGCCTGCCCACACCAGGAACCATTGCCCAGCCATGTGACAGGGTGGAAGATCACCCAGCATTCTTGAGGGATGTGACCCAGCTCAGTTTACCCCTGTGGTAGGTCATGCCAGGCCAAAGCAAAAAAATTCTTCCTTGGGACAGGCTCTTCCTGGAAACCCTCTCCTCCAGCTGGGGAAACACACTCAGCCTACTGGAAAAAAATGCAACAGGAGTTGGGAAACATGGATTGTTATTCCTTTAAATCACCTTGGGAAAATGATTTCTCTTCTCTGGTCCTTGGTTTCCCCATCACCAGGATACCAGATCCTGCATAGGGTGGTTAGAGGATCACATTAAATCAAAGGATAAAACTGATAGGAAAAGTACAAAGAACTCCACAAATACAAAATAGAGAGGCGTGGGAGTACTGCCATATGTAGGGGACCTTTCCTTCTCTTTCAAATCAGATCTGTGCTCCTGTATCAGACCCTGAACAAACATAGAGTGTAGGAGTCCATAAGGAAGTCAGGACATCAGAGAAACATTTTTTGATACAGAACAAAATGTCTCCTATGTCAGAAGAGGACACATGCCCTTCCTCAGTCTTTCCAAACTCCCAACCACAGTCTCCAGGAGCTGGAAAAGAATTTGCCTACCCTAGTTTGGGTCAGGTGATGTTCCTTGTTCCACCCCTCTAAGCCACGCAGAGACAGCAGCCCACCGGGGGCTGATTCTCTTGAAACCTTCATCCTTTCCTAGTCACGTCCAGCCACGCACCCAGCTCTGGGGAAGAAAAGGGATGGGGGTGGCATTGGCACAAGAGGTCTGGAGGCAGGAGGAGGGTACAGTGAACCCTCAGTCCCCTTGCCAGAGCAGACTTGGACCCTAAAAATAGTTTCATGATGTCAACCAGAGCAAAGCCTTCTTTGGCTCCAGGAGTAAAACTTCTCAGTCTGGAATTCAACCGAAGGCTTTGTTACAAATACTTTACATGACAGAACCTATTAATATCTCCAGCTAATTGCTCCCAGTTTTGTAATCTCTGTGGTGAAAATTCCAGGCAGGTCAATGAAAGGGAGTGGATTTGTTTGATTGGGGGCCTCCCAAGTTCATATAAACTAAGTCATGTTGGCATTTTAGCCACCTGAGAAGCCCCTTGCTGTGACTTGGTCTTAAGTCTCTGTTCCCTCAGCACCCTAAGGGATTCTGCAGGCTCATGATGTTAGGGTGTGACAAGAGAGAATTAAAGAGAGGACGCAGAGAGAAATGCGTTTTACCAAGGCTTAAATTGAGGCAAAATCTCAGCAAGCATGTTTTGGTGACTTTGCTTTTGGCTGGATGCAAGAAGGAGCTGCTAAAAGCTCTAGCCTTGTGTTTTATAAATTGGATCAATCAAAATCTCCCCTCTGGCTTGTATTAGTGAAGCTCCAGGCTCCCCTCACTCCCCGGGGAAGGGGGCTAGTCAGGTTCTCTGTTCTCCTGTAAGAAGACCCAAGATTCTCCTGAGCAGAAATGATGGAAATTGAGAATTCAAAAATTAGTGGCAATAGTGCTTGTTCCATGACTATGACCCAAGAGAAGACTGTGGAGAGAAAATAGCTTCAAACTGTATTTAAATGTAAACACGCTATCACAATAAATATAAGTCATTTCTTCCATGCACCCCAGAAGGAACTAGGTGACTGAGAATCACTTAATGCCTGTTCCCCCAGCAATCATGTGAAACAGCTCAGATCAGTGAAGGCAAATCACATTAAAATGTAGTAGTATTCCCAAACTTGAGCGGGAACCAGACCATTCCCACCTATACGCAGACTCGGTGGCAAGTTACATACACAAAGAATAGAGTAAATACTCAACCTGGCAAGGAAGCTTGTTTGAGTCTTCTACCATGTGAGGACACAAGAAGATGCCATCATTGAGAAGGCTGGTCTCATCACTGAGAAGGCTGGTCTCATCACTGAGAAGGCTGGTCTCATCGCTGAGAAGGCTGGTCTCATCCCTGAGAAGACTCATCAAGTCTACCATTGCCTCGGTCTTGGGCTTCCCAGGCTCCAGAACTGTAAAAAATACATTTCTGTTGTTTATAAGCGACCCAGTATGATATTTTGTTACAGCAGCCAGAACGAACAAAGAGGTTGGAAAGGAGGGTACGGTAGAGCCTCAGGGAGTCCCAGGAGACTTGGAACTGGTGCATGGCACTTCATTTTGTTTGAGGGTTTGACTTTTTATGTTATTTTGGAGGATTGGCATCTGAAAATAGGGTCTGGGGGTTTAGTTCTTTGTAATGTGATTTTTACTTGTTTCATCCTTAATAAATGACATCTTGGACTCTAACTAAAAGCTCCTTTTGGCTGAAACTACTCTAATGATCTATCCTGAATTGTTTGGAAATGTCAGGAAGACGATGAGCATACAAGTTGCTGTCACCCATTCAAGCCAGAGTGCAAGAGTAACCCGCAAGTGACCTCTGATGCTGCAGACCACATGCCTTGATCTCTTCTTACTTGCCAGGCTCTGCAGTGGCCCCTGTAGGGCGTTTACTTTTGAGTGACCATCCTGGATAGATGTCTCTTCTTGTGAGTGATGACATTTTCCTGGGGTTGGAGCTGCATCCTAGCACCCAGAGTTCAGATCTAGAATGGAAGCAACTGGGAGGGGAGGTCTGTACAGAGCCCCTTCCAAAATGCTGTAGTTAATAAAGTACAGTCAAGTCCTCATAAGTTGTGGCAACTGAAGCCCACATGAACACTCATCCCCAGGTTTTCTAACCAACCTGGCAAATAGCTGCTTCAGAGACAGCCCTGCCTTATGTAGGCTCTTGAGGTTACAGCTAAGAAGACCTCTCAATTAAAGCCACCGTTAGCAACAGCCCACCTTCCCTTCACCCACCAGAAGTCTTTCCTCTGGATCTTCTAATATGCATCCCCCTTGAATCTCAGAACCCAGCTTCAGGTGAGGCTGGAAAGAGTAGCTGCCTGAAGGAGCCAGGTGGGAGAACATGAATGTGGGGAGGGCAGGAGAGTCGACCAGATCCTCAGTTTCTAGTCCATAGTGCTGTCCACCCTCCACCACCTAGACACCTGGACATGGCTTTCCTGTTTACCTTCTGATGAACATCAGTTCCAAGCATAGAATTGGCAGGGTTCCTGAAAGCTGTTAGTACTCATCCTTCACCAATTTATAAATCTTCTCTGACATGTCCACTTTCTAAAGCCAAGCAGGAAAATGTTACATTCCTCTCTCCTTCCTTTTTTTCCTTCTTCTTTCTTGCCTCCCTCTCCCCACAGCAAGGGGGGTGTGAAGGCGCACAGGGGTCCCAGACTTTGTTTATGCAGAGGAATTATTCTCAAGGCAACCATTTTCCCAGCAACAATGTAATTATAAAATATTACTCAAACACACTGGGTATTATTGAATGTGCCATTTCTGGATCCCAGCCAAGAGCTTTGGCAGAAAAGAGACTCAAAGGAGGAAAAGAGGGAGAAAAGTTATGAACATGTTTCCGCGTCAGTCCTGCTGTTGAAATAAACCACATGTAAGTTTTCTACAAGAGCAGGGCAGAAAGAAACAGCTCTGAAGCACATGTTTCAGAGCAGAGGTCTTGTTTGGGGGATTTCGAAAATTAGCAGCTGAAACAATATAATGTGAAGTCGAGGGGCATGTGGAAGTGATTAAGTACCCTTGTAATATACAGTAAGAGTTATTAACCAGCATCTTACTACTGGCTACTTGGAGACCGGATGTGAATAAACACAAAGCTGTGCTCAGTAACTACACCAGGGGTCGTGAGGACCCTGGTCATCTGAGGAAACATGTATATTTGGAAAGCAGTTGGAGTTAACAACATGACAGTTCTTTACTAAAACAAACCCTAGAGGGAAGGTGGTGCAGAAATCTCATCCACGAGGTTGTAATGATCTCTGCCTGCCTCTAACACCAAGTCATCCCAAAGAAGCACTCAAAGGTAGGATGTGTTCAGTCCTTTTGCTGTTCAGTCATTCACTTATTTGTTTAATTATTTATTTTGAGACAGAGTCTCACTCTGTCACCCAGGCTGGAATGAAATGGCGCCATCTCAGCTCACTGCAACCTCTGCCTCCCAGGTTCAAGCGATTCGCCTGCCTCAGCCTCCCAAGTAGCTGAGATTACAGGTGCCTGCCACTGTGCCAGGCTAATTTTTTGCATTTTTACTAGAGACAGGGTTTCACTATGTTGGCCAGGCTGGTCTCAAACTCCTGACCTCAGATGATCCACCTGCCTCGGCCTCCCAAAGTGCTGGGATTACAGGCGTGAGCCACCACACCCAGCCTCATTTGTTCATGTATAAATTTACACACAAGTATATTCAATCAGTATTAATTAAGCAACTACTATAAACACATACTTTGGACAATATAAAGACTATAAAAGGATCTGAAAAAAAGTACTGTCTAATGAAAACAGAAAACCTACACTTATAACAAGTACAATTAACAACACAAGACATGACACGGGCAGCATACATATTTACAGAAATGGTAAAGGAATAATGCAGACGAGAAACCTCGAAGCACTTTGGGGAGGAAGGTGAGATCACCGTGGTCCAGGGTAACCTGGAAAGGATGAGGTTTGAGTTGAGCTCTGGATGACTGGAAAGGAAGAGAAGAGGCATTCCAGGTGAGCTAGAACAGCATCATCATGGTGGGAAAATCCTTCCTCTTTTGCTCCATTCCTGTGTAAGAGCCATGCAAGAACTCTGCCATCAAGGACAGGCTGATTAGATGAGCTTCACATTGATGAAAGCTGCCAGAAAGGACAGGTGGGACTCAGTGCTCCTTCATATAGTCAGAAAACAAGTTCCAAACTGGCCATTTTGTCCCCTGCCCCAAGGAAGTTCCCACCAACCTCCAGAGTGATCAAGGTCTTTACTTTTTTTTTTTTTCTGTTTTTTGTTTGCTTGTTTGTTTGTGTTTGTCTGTTTATTTTTGAGACAGAGCCTCGCTCTTGTTGCCCAGTCTGGAGTGCAACGGTGCGATCTCGACTCACTGCAACCTCTACCTCCCGGGTTCAAGTGATTCTCCTGCCTCAGCCTCCAAAGTAGCTGGGATTACAGGCACCCACCACCATACCCAGCTAATCTTTTGTATTTCTAGTAGAGAGAGGGTTTCACCATGTTTGCCAGGCTGGTATCGAACTCCTGACCTCAGGTGATCCACGTGCTTTGGCTCCCAAAGTGCTGGGATTACAGGCATGAGCCACCATGCCCAGCTTGACCAAGGCCTTTCTGTTTCACCCAACAAAAAGGGTAGGGTCCTGAGCCTCCCTCCATGGGAACTCCACCACCAATGGCACTGTAGCCCAAGACATAGACACTTTGTCACTTGGCCTGTGCCTGACCTTCAGACAAGGACAATAGTCAAGGGGACCCATCTCCTCTTTCTGCAGCCGGACTGGTCTGCAGCTGCACTCCTGGCCCACTCTGACAAGGTGTCGAGTGCCCTCCATTCACTTGGGGAGTAAGGGGAATAGTACTGCCCTGAAGCTAGCTACTACACAGGCCAACTTCAGTGGGAAACTCATAACCACACAACTCAGGGCTGATGAAAAAATCTGGAGTTGTGCCCTCTAGTCTAGTCAGCCCAGCTTCCTGTCCCACGCAGTGATGCAAGATTTCACTGTCACTGCCCAAATGTCTGGGTTGCCCCATGGGTGTATTCTCTCTTTTACTCCCCTAAATGCCTTCTTCTTTTCTTTTCTTTTGTTTGTTTGTTTTTGAGACGGAGTCTCACTCTATTGCCCAGGCTGGAGTGCAGTGGCATGATCTCGGCTCACTGCAACCTCCACCTCCCAGCAATTCTCATGCCTCAGCCTCTTGAGTAGCTGGGATTACAGGTACCCGCCACCACACCCAGCTAATTTTTGTATTTTCAGTAGAGATGGGGTTTCGCCATGTTGGCCAGGCTGGTCTCGAATTCCTGACCTCAAGTGATCTGCCCGCCTCGGTCTCCCAAAATGCTGGGATTACAGGCATGAGCCACTGCACCTGGCCATCTCTTTTCTCAATGTTCTTTTAAGTTCCTCTCCAGTTTCTCAGGCTACTCATTCCTCAAAATTGAGCAAGTCCCAAGTTATTAGCTCCACCTGCCCAGTTCCACCCCTGCATAGAAAAAAGAGGTGAACTGATTCCTGAGTACAGCAGAGGCTCGATGGAGGAAGCACATTAGAAAAAACCTCATCTCTGCATTATAGTTAGATCTTTCTCTCTTTCTTTTCTTTGTTCTTTCCCTTCTTTCTTTTCTTTCTTTCTTTCTTTCTTTCTTTCCTTTCTCTTCTTTCTTTCTTTCTTTCTCTTTTTTCTTTCTTTCTCGTCTTCTCTCTTTCTTCTTCTTCTTTCTTTTCTTTCTCCTCTCCTTCTCTTTTCCTTTTTCCCCCGGACAAAATATCTAAAAGCAATCACAGCCCACTTTCACTGCAAGGCTTAGGGATTCCCACTAAAAGCTTAATTAATGGTCTGTACACAAATCCAATCTTCCTGTGACTTGGACATTGCCTTATGCTGACAGCCCGCATCCATTTCCCTTCCTGATCTTGATAATGCTTACAAAGCCCTCTTCCCCAAGTGACTTCCTATGCACATGTGCCCGAAGCCAGGGTTCTCCTGTTGGCTGCAGAGGGTGAGGAGGCTGCAAGCCCAGTTGCTAGAAGTTCAATTCCCACCAGAGTGCTAGTGTGCTCTTGGCACCACCTCATCCACACACTCTTCTTCTTACTCCTTCACATGCTGAAGGTAATTCTGTGTTCTGTAAAGGACGGACTCTGTTCCATTCATTCTCGTCAGCACCACGCCTCTTGGTATCTAGAAAAGTCTCAAAAGGTGGGTTATTATCTACCTCATTCTTTAGGAGCCCCCCATTGAAGGATTTGCTTATTTCAAAATTTTTCCATATGAGTCTTGGCTATTTTTGTTGGAGTTAACCAAGGTACTTATTTTTGGCGTCTGATCTTAAATTAGTTGACTTTTTTTTTGGAGGTTGGTGTGTCTCGCTCTGTCGCAGCCTGGAGTGCGTGCTGGCGCGGGATGCAGCCTGTCAGCGGTGCAACCTGCCAGACTCCCTGGTCGAAGCAATCTTCTACCTAGCCTCCTGGTAGGTGGGGGACTTACAGGCGCGCCAGGCGCACCAGCATCCAGCTAATTTTGCCTTATTTTTTAGTAGAAATGGGTTCACCATGTCTTTTGGCCTAGGTATGTCTTCTTAATTCTCTTTGACCTGCGGGTGAGTCTGCCTTGCTTCGTCTCCCATAGTGCTGCGTGATTACAGGCTTGTTGATCCCACTGCCTGCCAGGCAAATTAGTTACTTTGTTAATTACAAATTACAAGCCAATATAACAATATTTATTGTGGCGTACAACAATGATGCCTTTTTTTCTTTTTTTCAGATGGAGTTTCACTCTCGTTCACCCAGGTTGGAGGCAATGCGCCATATCTGGCTCCCTGCAACCTCCACCTCTCCTCATTCAAGCAATTCGCCTGTCTCAGTCCTCTCTGAGTAGTCTGGTATTAAGGCTGCCTGCCACTGCTGCTAGCTAATTTTTTGTTATTTTTTATGTGAGATCAGGTTTCACCGATGTTGGCCACGCTCCCGTCTCAAACTTCCTGACTTCAAGATGCATCCACCCGCCCTTCAGCCTCCCAAAGCTGCCAGGATACAGGTGTGATGTCTACTCTTGCACCTGGCCTGATTTATTTTATTTTATTTCATTTATTTATTTATTTATTTATTTATTTTAAGAAATGAGGGTCTCTCTATGTTGCTTGGGCTGACCTTGAACTTCTAGGCTCAAGTGATCCTCCTACCTCAGCCTCCCGAGTAGCTGGGACTACAGGCAGACAGGCAGGTGCCACTGCATCCAGCTGAGGTGTTTTGATTTTTAATCAAACAAATATTTATTTATTTATTTATTTTTAGAGACAGGGTCTTGCTTCGTCACTCAGGCTGGAATGCAATGGCAAAGTAATTGCACACTGCATCCTCAAACTCCTGGGCTCAAGAGAGTTTCCTGTCTCAACCTCCCAACTAGTTGGAACTACAGGTATACAGGGTGCCTGGTTCATTTTAATTTTTAAATTTTTTTTGCAGAGATTAGATCTTACTGTCTAGCCCAGGCTGATTTTGAACTCTTGGGCTCAAGCAATCTTCCCATCTTGGCCTCCCAAGTGCTGAGAGTACAGGTGTGAGCCAACACACCCAGCCTCAAATAAATTTTTAATGATAATTTCCTACTGTTTGTTACTGATATACAGAGATGCAGTTGATTTTATACAGAATAATCTTCTCTTATTAATTCTGATAATCTGTAAATTCTGAGTTTCCTATCTAGAAAATCATATTTTTAGTGGAAAAGGACTATTTTTTTCTTCCTTTGCTAGTCATATTTTAAGAAAATGTGTTTTCTTGTCTTCTCTGCTGGCTTGGACCTGCAGTAAGCATAGACTAGTGACAAACCAAAGTGGCTATAGTTGGCATCCTTGTCTAATTTTAAAAGGCATTTTCCCAGTAAGTTTCTGGCAGATATCCTTTATCAGGTTAAGAAAGTTCATTCTGTTGCTAGTTTACAAAATACTTTTATCTGTCTTTTAAATAGTAAGTATTGCATTTAACCAAAGATTTTTTTATCTATTGAGATATTCATATGGACTGAATTGTGCTCCCCCAAAATTCCCAGGGTGAAGCCCTAACTCCCGATACTCCAGGATGTGGCTGTACATGGAGACAGGGCCTTTAAAGAGATGCCTGAATTGAAAGCAGGTCATTAGGATGGGTTTTAACCCACCCTGGATGGTATCGTTATAAGAAAAGGCGATCAGGATTTGCAGGGGATAGTGGGGGCATATGTGCACACAAGGATGCTTATGTGAAGAGGCTGTGAGAAGGCGGCCGTCTGCAGGCCAAGAAGAGAGTCCTTAAGATAAGACAAATCTGCTGACACCTTCCTATTAAGCCTCCAGACTCCAGAACTGTGAGGAAATAAATTTCTGTTGCTGATGCCATCCAGTCTGTGGTCTTTTGTTGTTGCAGCCTGAGCACATAACTTTGCTTATTTCATCTGTTCATGTAAATTACACTAAGAGATTTGAAAATGTTCATCCCTCCCTGCATTCTAGGATAGACAAGTCATTTAAGACATATTTTCAATACATTTTACTTAGAATTTTTGCATCTATATTGCCAAGTGAGGTTGGCCACAATTTTCTTTCTTATATTGTTATCTTGTTTTGGTATTGTAGGGGCTCAGAAAAGAAAAACAGCTCACAGCTGTATGAGTTATGCGAGGCTGGCAAAATATATCAGGCCCAGAAAGACGAGTCCAGAGGGACTGCAGGTATACCCTAGCCCCCATTACTGCACTCGTGGCCAGACAGAAGCAACTGTTCAAAGGCATTTTGTTCCTGACTGGCTGTCTCATCCATTATCTTCATATTCTTGAAATTTGTGATACAAAGAACAATATACAGCCAGCCAATAGCTTATTTTATTTTAATGTAAATTCTTGGTAAATGACTTAGGAACTGCCTCTTCTTTTCCTATAAAAACCTACATATAAATGCTGCTGATGGGAACATATATTCAGGGCAACTTGAATCTACACTCCTGGGTTGCAGTCCTCAAACCTCACCCAAATAAATTTGCTACACATACCAAGTTTGTCTTGATGTTTTCCTTTAGGTCAACAGGGTCAAGGGAAAACTTTCCCTTTGTACTCTGAAGTTTTAATGAAAAATCAACTGACAAAAAGGAGGTTAGTAAGAAAGAAGGCATATAACTTTTTTCTTTTTTAAAGAGAGTCTTGCTCTGTGAGTGAGATTATAGCTCACTGCAGCCTCAAACTCCTGGGCTCAAGCAATCCTCCCACCTCAGCTTCCCAAGTAGCCGGAACCTCAGGCATGTGCCACCACACCCAACTAATTTTTAAATTATCTGTACAGACAGTGTGTTCCTGTGTTATCAAGCTGGTCTCGAACTCCTGGGCTCAAGCAATCCCACCGCCTCAGCCTCCCAATGTGCTGGGATTACAGGCACTGCGCCCAGCTGGTATACAAATTTATTAATGTGTACAGGAGAGAAACACAGAGTAGTTACCCCCAACCTCTCAATGGGGTACAGAAGCTTCTAGTAAGTGATTATTAGGGAGAATGAATGAACCAGAGAAACAGAAATTAACTCGTAAAGGATTCCCTTTGGGGTACATGCAGAACAAATGTCCCCTATTGATTCTGTTTTTCTAGAGAACCAAGACTAATACATAGACTTTACACAATTAACCCAAAGAGTCACTAAACAACAATAACAAACAACAGCAGCAGCAAAGTGTTAGAAGGGGAGTGAGTCTGATTTCCACAGTCACCACATTATATTATTTAAAATACCCAGTTCTCAATAACAAAGTACAAAAAATGCAAATAAATACGAAAATGTGACCCATACACAAAGGAAAGAAAGCAGTCAATAGAAAACTGTTCCTGGCTGGGCACAGTGTCTCACACCTGTAATCCCAGCACTTTGGGAGGCTGAGGCGGGTGGATCATGTGAGGTCAGGAGTTCGAGACCAGCCTGGCCAACATGGTGAAACCCTGTCTCCACTAAAAATACAAAAATTAGCCGGGCGTGGTGGTGCGCCTGTAATCCCAACTACTCGGGAAGCTGAGACAGGAGAATAGCTTGAACCCGGGAGGGGAAAGTTACAGTGAGCTGAGATCGTACCACTGCACTCCAGCCTGGGCGACAAGAGTGAGACTCTGTCTCCAAAAAGAGAGAAAGAAAGAAACTGTTCTGTTCCTGAGGAACATCAGAAATGGCACTTATTAGTCAAAGACTTTAGGCTGGGTGCAGTGGCTCACGGCTGTAATCCCAGCATTTTGGGAAACTGAAGCGGGCAGATCACTTGAGGTCAGGAGTTCGAGACCAGTCTGGTCAACATGATGAAACCTTGTCTCTACTAAAAATACAAAAAAAAATTAGCTGGTCACAGTGGCACACACGTGTAATCCCAGGTACTCGGGAGGTTCAGCACGAGAATAGCTTGAACCTGGAAGGTGGAAGTTGCAGTGAGCTGAGATTATGCAACTGCACTCCAGTCTAGGCAACAGAGCAAGACTCCATTTCAAAAAGAAAAGTCCAAGGCTTTAAATCAGACATTATAAATATGTCTAAAGAACTAAAGGAAACAGTGTCTAAAGAATTAAAGGACCAGCACTTTGGGAAACAGAGGCAGACCAATCACAAGGTCAGGAGTTCGAGACCATCCTGGCTAACATGGTAAAACCCCAGTTCTACTAAAAATAAAAAATTAGCCGGCGTAGTGGCATGTGTCTGTAGTCCCAGCTACTCAGGAGGCTGAGGCAGGAGAATGGCGTGAACCTGGGAGGCGGAAGTTGCAGTGAGTGGAGATCACACCACTGCACTCCAGCCTCGGTGACAGAGCGAGACTCCATCTCAAAAAGAAAAAAAATTAAAAGAAAGTATGAGAATGATCAATTCTCATTGATCTCAGAGATCATCAATAAAGAGATGGAAATTTTTGAAAGAATCAAATAGAAGTTCCGACGTCAAAAAGTAAAATAACAGCATAACTGAAATGGAAAATTCATTACAGGGGTTCAACAGCAGATTTGATCCGGCAGGAGAAAGAATCGGCTAACTTGAAGATAAGTCAGTGGAGAGAATCCACTCTGAGGAATAATAAGAGAAAAGAATGAAGACAAATTAACAGAGTCTCATATCTGTGGGATACCATCAAGTGTACCAACATACATATCATGGGAATCCTAGAAGGAGAGAGAGGAAGGGGTAGAAAACATACTTGAAGAAATAAATCCAAAAGAAGCCATTCATAAGTGATCAACATCAGTTGTCTGGCTACAAAGGACTCTCTGAAGAATCACGTTGATATTAAGGAGGCTTGGCTCTGCTGTATGTAGCTTACCTCGGAATCCTTCACATGGAAGAGTTGGCTAGAAGCTCTGTCTGGTGGCTGGGAATTAATCCTGAAATCCAGAAGGAGGTGGAAGAGTGGAGCATATGCTAAGCGAGCCAAGGGAAGTGATCGATCGAGAAGCCTGGGGGCAATCACTAATTTCTCTCTCAGGGGTCATAGCTGGGGAAGAATATCCTAGTTTTGTTCTGCCTCTTCTCCAGATGGCTCTGATCAGCATTGATTACAACTCCTGCTGTGTCCATTAATTGCAAATCATTGATAACCAGACATCAGGGTTTCTCAAGGTGAATATGCATTTAGCTCATTCACGTATCTCTAAATTGTCACCATTGTTTCTCAAAAGTCTTACTCAAATAGTCTTACTTCAGAGGTACTGGAGATATTCTTAAATGAATTGTTGAAAGAGATGAGCCAAGAAACCTTTACTGCTGTCTCATTTCAGATTTAACTGGAGTCATGCTTGTTCAATGACTGAAGAGGAAGCATCCTGAATCTTGCCTTTTATTTCCAGCCAGACTTTGCAGTGACCTCAAAACATAATCAGGAATATATCGTCAGTGTTTCTTAGTGATGCCCTCTACACTTACTTGATTCTTATTTTTACCACCAAAGATGATGTTGTTGGAATCATGGGATTTGAGTCAAAATATGGGTTCCTGCCACCAAAATTATATCAGAGCAACATGCAAAATCCAGACTCAGGCAGACCAATGCAGCAACATCATAATAGAAAGTATTTATGAAGTACCTGAGCACTCACTGTTTATTAGATATTTTAGATAATTTACCTCTAATTCACACATCACTGCAAGATAGTATCTTCATCCACAGTTTTACAGGCAAAGAAATAAGCTCAGAAAAATTAAAGAACTTACCCAAGGTCACATAGTTACAAAGTGAAAGAACTGTCATCCCCCAAAACCCATTGCACTAAGCAGATCATTTCCCAAATCTTCTATGTGCTGCCCTACTTTGACCAGCGTGTTGGTGCCTCTGGCCAAGCTGGCTGGAGTTAGGGTGAGCTCCTGCCCCAAGGTTGGGGCAACTCTGTAGGTTCAACCTATGAAGTACCTCATGGCCAAAGGGCAGAAAACCTAGTGATGATTCACTCCAACCAATCAAATTCTCTTTCTATTGAACTTAAACAGAAGAAACAGGAAAAAAGTCAACAGCTGATTTTGGGAGTGGGAGCCAAACAGTACTGAAAATCACACAGAAGGAAGAGCAGCCATGAAGGCCACAAAGTAGGTAGACTCCGTGAGTAAACCAAAGATCATAGCAACAGAACAAAACATATGCAAAGGATGGAGAATGAGATCACCAGCGGGCTGTGTCCTGAGTGCCAGAAGTAGAAACTCAGACATTCTGAATCACCATAATTGTAAGGGACCAATAAATGCCGAGGCTGGGGCAGAGGGAGTCAGAGAACTTAGTGACTTGAGTTGTGTCTTTAAGTTCCCAAGCTATGCTCCCACGTCTCTGAGCCCAGCTCCATGGCTCTTTTTGAGGATACTGTGACATCTTGTTCCCTTCTTGGACATGTATCCTTGATCTAGATCTCCATTCCTCCAAGTCACTGAGTGACAGGAGGCACACTAACACAGGCCCCCTCTCTCTTTTACCTCTTGCTCCTCTCAGTGTGGACAACTGCAAAGTTGTTTCTCTTTCTTTCTTTCTTTCTTTCTTTCTTTCTTTCTTTCTTTCTTTCTTTCTTTCTTTCTTTCTTTCCTTCTTTCTTTCTTTCTTTCTTTCTTTTATTTTTGAGATGCAGTTTCGCACTGTCATCCAGGCTGGAGTGCAGTGGTGTGATCTGGGCTTACTGCAACCTCCGCCTCCCAGGTTCAAGTGATTCTTCTGCCTCAGGCTCCCGAGTAGCTGAGATTATAGGCACCAGCTACCACGCCCCGTAATTTTTTGTATTTTTAGTAGAGATGGGGTTTCACTATGTTGGCCAGGCTGGTCTTGAACTCCTGACCTCCTGATCCTCCTGGCTCGGCCTCTGAAAGTGCTGATATTACAGGCATGAGCCACCACACCCAGCTAAAGCTGTTTCTTGCTCCCACTGTGTGTCTGGCGGGAAAGGCAGCTGAGGCAGCTCTCCTGAAGCCAACTAGTCCTCAGTCCTCACCAGCACTCAAGAGAAGACCTCTGGTCACAACAGCTAAGAGGCAGACCCCTGGCATTTCATACACACAGGGACAGTCTCAAAAATAATTAAAATATTTCATTAAGGGAAAAGGGAGGGGTGATTCTCTGATCTGCTTTTGTTTCTTTCTGAGATTGAGGACCTCTCTTCCTCTCAGCTCCCTGAAGCTGTAAGCTGCAGAGAGGTATGCCCAGCATGGCCTTGGGAGGTTGGCCTGAATGCATGACTGTTCTCGAAGTACTCTGTTTGCCCCCTAAGCATTCCTTTCTGCTCTTGTATAGCCAAAATTACAGAAGGAATTTTCTGGTCAGAAAGAAGGTTGAGAGAACGGAGACATGCAAGGGTCAGAAATTTCAGATGAGACCCAGAAAAATAAAAAGGAAATCTATTAAAGAACGTGCTCATCCAGCTCCTAACGACTGTGGGATCTGCCTCAGAAAGAGATGAGGAATCCTCCTCTGCCCCAACTTGATTCAGAAGAGCCTGCCAACAGCACGCTCCGGCTCAGAAGACCAGGCGAGGCATTCAGACTTTCTTTGAACATCAAAGAGCCCACGTCCTTCTGGCGACCTTGAGGAGCGAAAGGGAAGCAGGGAAGCTCTGAGCCCCTTGTTGATGGTACAAAGATCAAACGGGACCCAATGGAACTAATACTTCCCTTTATCTCTTGACTCCAGAAGTCTTCAAATTGCCCGCCATGCCCTGAAGCTGGAGATTCAGAGGGGGAATTGAGATGTCTTTCTTCATCTGGGAAAAGAAAGCAACGTACAAATTATAATTCATCCCAAGGAAAACCTCTCAGAGCTGTTCACTTTCACTGCTCTACAGACGGCGTTTTCTTCTGTGAAGACTCATTGGCCACACCCCACCTCACTCACATGGTACCCTTGGCACCCTTCTCCACCCCAGGTGCCACAGCCTCTCTCACTGCAAGTCTCTTGGGATTCAACACCCAGCACAGTGCCTGCCTGGAAATGGCGCTAAGTATTCATAGAATAAAAATGATATAAAGGCTAGGTTTGGTGGCTCATGCCTGTAATCCCAGCGCTTTGGGAGGCCGAGGTGGGAGGATCGCTTGAGCCCAGGAGTTCAAGATCAGCCTGGGCAACACAGAGAAATCCCATCTATATCAGGCAGTTCTTAAATTGCTATCAAGAAACACCTGAGAGTGGGTGATTTATAAGAAAAAATGTCTAGTGTCTCAGGGTTCTGCAGGCTACCCAGGAGACATAGTGCCAGCATCTGCTTCTCGGGAGACCTCAGGAAGCTTTTGCTAGCGGCAAAAGGTGAAGTGGGAGCAGGCATGTTACATGACAAAAGCAGGAGCAGGCCGGGCACGGTGGCTCACACCTGTAATCCCAGCACTTTGGGAGACTGAGGCGGATGGATCACGAGGTCAGGAGTTCGAGACCAGCCTGGCCAATATGGTGAAACACTGTCTCTACTAAAACTACAAAAATTAGCTGGGTGTGGTGACAGGTACCTATAATCCCAGCTACTTGGAGGCTGAGGCAGGAGAATTGCTTGAAGCTGGGAGGCAGAAGTTGCAGTAAGCAGAGATTGTGCCACTGCACTCCAGCCTGGGCTGCAGAGCAAGACTCCACTTAAAAAAAAAAAAAAAAAAAAAAAAAAAAAAAAAAAAACAAAAAAAAAAAATTGA
>NW_016808044.1:1737613-1763140 GCF_001698545.2 Rhinopithecus bieti
CTACTAAAACTACAAAATTAGCTGGGTGTGGTGACAGGTACCTATAATCCCAGCTACTTGGAGGCTGAGGCAGGAGAATTGCTTGAAGCTGGGAGGCAGAAGTTGCAGTAAGCAGAGATTGTGCCACTGCACTCCAGCCTGGGCTGCAGAGCAAGACTCCACTTAAAAAAAAAAAAAAAAAAAAAAAAAAAAAAAAAAAAAAAATTCAGGAGCACGTGAGAGAAAGTAGTGTGAGGTGAGCTGCCACACACTTTTAAATGACCAGATCTCAAAAGAGCTTGCTATCACGAAGACAGCGCCAAGCCAGGAGGGATCCACCCCCATGACCCAAACATCTCCCACCGGGCCCCACCTCCAGCACTGGAGATTACAGTTCAACATGAGATTTAGGCAGGGGCAAATATACAAACTATACCACCGTCTCTACAAAAAAAAAAAAATTTTTTTTTTTTGAGATGGAGTTTTGCTTTGCTGCCCAGGCTGGAGTGTTATGGCATGATCTCAGCTCACTGCAACCTCCACCTCCCGAGTTCAACCAATCCTCCTGCCTTTGCCTCCTGTGTAGCAGGGATTACAGGCATGCACCACCATGCCCCTCTAATTTTTGTATTTTCAGTAGAGAAGGGGTTTCGCCATTTGGCCAGGCTGGTCTCCAATGTCTGAGCTCAGGTGATCTACCTGCCTCAGCCTCCCACATTGCTGGGATTACAGGCATAAGTCATTGTGCCCAATCCAAAAAATATTTTTAAATTAACCATACATGGTGGCATGCAACTATAGTCCCAATTACCATGGAGGTTGATGTGGGAGGAGGGCTTGAACCCAGGAGATTGAGGCTGCAGTGAGCTGTGATCACACCACTGCACTCCAGCCTGAGAGACAGAATGGGACCCCTTCTCAAAAAAGAAATAAAGAAACGAGTAAGTATCTAAATGTTTCACTGTTGGAAGGAGCAGTTTTAACCACAATCATTCTGTTTTCAGCATTTCCTCTTTTGCTCAGCTTCCATAAATAGACACCATATATGGACTGTGTGCTTGCACTTGTAGGAGAGATAAGAGAGGCTTTAGAGGCAGCACCTACACTCAGGAGCCTTCATTTTACCTAAAGAGATGACATATGGACCTAATTATTATGGAAATGTGTGTAGATTCTTCAACTACCACCTAGGGATCACCAGTTAAAAATGCAAGTCTCCCGAACCCACTCATCAGGGGTCCTGATTCAGATAGGTGTTAAAATCGAAATTTTGAGCCAGCTCTCATATGACTCAGAGGCTGATATATACTAGTCCACTCTTGGAGAAACACTGGTTTGCAGGGAAGAACAGACTCAATAGGCAAGCACTGAAGGCCTTGCCTGATCTGTTCCGTGATCTTCCCTGTTACGCCTGTAAATCTTCCCACCTCCTCCCGGCCCCCATTCTATCTCCCATTGGCGACTCACAGCTCTGGGTCTCACCTTTGCATGGATGCCCCCCTTGGGTCTCAGGGCAGGTGTTTCCAGCAAATTAGTGAGACCTTTGCCAGAAGCTAAGTAACATCCTGGGAGATGGCTAAGTAACATCCTGGGAGAGCCAAACCTGTCCCTCCCTCTCACCCCTGCTATGGATCCCACAGGCTGCCCTGAGGTTAGAAGGAACCAGCACCATGCGCTGGGCTGTCAGAAGTGAGGGGCACAGGCAACTGGACTTCTTCCCCACTGGATTCCTGATCTTGTGGAGGGTAGAGAGTCAATAAGGGACAACACAAAGAACCATTTTATGGTTGGTAAGCTTGGCAATCATTAGGGAACAAGCAGAACTCCTTCAGCACACTTAACACCAAAGAGAAGGAAAAGACTTTCACCCTGCACTCTGTCTTGGCTGCAGCACAACAGCTGGGGGTGGTAGAAACACCAGGCAGGACATGGGGGAACAAGGTGGGAGGTGGGCACACAGTCACACAGCTTTTCTTTTTTTTTTTTTTTTGAGCGGAGTCTTGCTCTGTCGACCAGCAGACGGAGTGCAAGTGGCGCGATCTCACTCACTGCAAGCCCGCCTCCGGGTTTACGCCATTCTCCTGCCTCAGCCTCCCACAGTACGCTGGACTACAGGCGCCGCCACCTCGCACTGGCTAGTTTTTGTATTTTTTAGTAGAGACGGCGGTTTCCCGTGTTAGCCAGGATGGTCTCATTCTCCTTACCTCGTGATTCCCGCCGTCTCGGCCTCCCAAAGTGCTGGGATTCACAGGCTTGAGCACGCGCCCGCCAAGTTTTTCTTTTTTTGAGACAGAGCTCGCCCAGGCTGGAATACAGTGGCCCAATCTCCGCTCACTGCAAGCTCCGCCTCCCGGGTTCACCCCATTCTCCTGCTTCAGCCTCCCGAATATCTGGGACTACAGGCTCCCGCCACCACACCCAGCTAATTTTTTTTGTATTTTTAGTAGAGACAGGGTTTCACCATGTTAGCCGGGATGGTCTCGATCTCCTGACCTCACTCACATTTTCAAGACAACCCTGAGACTCCTGGGAACACCTGGGAGGGGGAGGTATAAGGTTACACAGTGTATTAGTCAGAGTTCTCCAGAGAGACAGAACCAATAGGAGAGAGATAAGTGATGGATACGTAATAGATCGATAGATAATACACAGATAGATGATAGATCAATAATAGATGATAGATCTTGTCCCGACCTGCAGGACAGTCGAACGGGCCCTGGAAGGGGGAGTGGGAATGGAGGAGACAAGAAAACACGAGAAATGGAGACAAGACAAATAGCCTGATCAAGTCTCGTTTAATGGTGGCGGTGCAATGCCTTATATAGGCTGGCAGAGGAAGAGGTTGGGCCTTCCTCTGGGCGGTGACAGGAGGCTGGGTTTACTCAAATTACAATTGCGCATGCGCCGTAGGCTGCATATCTTCCTGGGCGGGAAAAATGTTTGCGCGCCCGTGGGAAAGGTTCGCAATGAAGAACCCGGAAATGTGCCATCTTGTCTCCACTTTGCGGAGATCAAGCAACAGAGGTCTGGGCCTCATGGCTCCGGACAAGATCTATCAAGAGATGGTAGATAGATAGATAGATAGATAGATAGATAGATAGATAGATAGATACATACATACATACATACGTACGTACATACATACATACATGAATGGGGATTTATTAGAAGAATTGGCTTTTGAATTTATGGAGGCTGAGAAGTCCCATGACAGACCATCTGCAAGCCGGAGACCCTGAGATGCTGGGAGCATAGTTCAGCCCAAATCTAAAGCTTCAGAGCCAAGAGAAGCTGATGGTGTCACTCTGCCTGAGACCAAAGGCCTGACAGCCCACAGAACTGCTGGTGCAACTCATGGAGAACCTGGAGTTCTGATATTCAAGAGCAGGAGGAGGAGAGTGTCCAGTTCCAGGAAAGAGGGAGGAAATCTTTTTCTGCCTTTTTTTGTGCTCTTGAGGCCCCCAGCTGATAAGCACTCAGTCCACCACCTCACACACCAGCCTGCTCTGGAAACACCCCACAGATACACCCAGAAGTGCTGCTTTACCAGTTCTCTAGGTATTCCTTAATCCAGTCAAACTGATACCTAAAATTTACCATCACACAGCACTAGAAGTAGAGCTACAGCCAGTAAATGTGTGTCGTTACTTTTTGTAATCCCCAAATGAACAAAATTCTAAAATACCTCTCAAATGCACCTACACTTCTGCCTTATAGGAGGGCTTCTTGGCTTCTTTTCATGACTGTTGAAACAATGTCATATCTGTTCTCCTATTGTTTTATTCTCCTTTTTACTCACTGTACTGCAGCCATCAGTATTTTTTTTAAATTGTAAGTCTGATCATTTTACTTCCCTTTTTAAAACTATTCAAATTCCCTGCAACCCATACTGTAAAGTCCACTTTCCTCCAGACCCTTCAAAACTTGATTCAAGCATAAAATCCTCCAAGAAACTGCCCTGAATTCCTTGAGTAAAATGGGCAACTTCTTCCTCTGCCTCTGTTACGTTTAGTTATAGAACTCATTACAGTTTACGGCATTTATTCATTTACTTGATTATCTGATTCTTCTCCCAGACTGGAACTTCCTTGAGGGCAATCCTATACTCTTACCCATCTCTACCATTAGTACCTAGCCAAGTGCTGGTGTGCACTATGAGTTTAATCAATGTTCATTCATTTATTAATACCATCACATAGCTCCTATCTTGGACTACTTCCTTCTTGCCCCTTAACATGTTCTCATCCCCATCATTGACTCTTTGCGTCTCTTCCTCCCCTTCTCTGAAATATCCTCTAAACTTTTTCTTTTTCCCTTTTATTTCTTTAAACATTTTTGTAACCAAATCATTACAATGCCCACAATCCTTGAAAGAATAATTCTGCCATTTGTTGTTTCTGCTGACTCTTGCTCCTGGTGGCTTATTCCCTTTTGTGGTGTGTGATTTTGGATTATGAACTCATGTTTGCTAAGGTCCCCTGAGGCACTACCACTTAAATAACCTCTTTAAGTTAATTTCATAGCTTGAAATTTCCTGTACAATGCAGTTAGTACACATCCAAACCTCAAGCATGTGTGAGGGTGTCTTGGTTTGTCTGTGCTGCTACAACAAATATCTGAGACTGGGTGATGTATAATGAATAGGTGATTATTCCTCACAGTTCTGGAGGTTGGAAAGTCCAAAATCCAGGTGCCAGCTGGTTTGATTGTCTGGTGAGGCTGCATCCTCCAGAAGGCTGGCACACTGTCCTCACGTGGCAGAAGAGCTGGAGGACTAGTCAACCGAATGACACATGAAGCTTTTATTTTAAACAGCCTTAATCCCATTCACGAGGCAGAAGCTCGCATGGTCTAATTGTTTAATCACCTCTCAAAGGTTCCGTCTCTTAATACTATCACATTGACAACATTTGAATTTTGGAGGGGACACATTCAAGCCATAGCAGTAGGCCTAACTATAGTAACAAATTCAAATTTCTTTTTTTCACCAGAGTCGAACCTCGGAAAGCAAGTTTCCCTACCTGTCTTCCCTTTCCAGGGGCCTCATTCCTCTAGTCCACACCGGCCCCAGGAATCCTGTTTTATGCGTGTGAGGGTTGTCTCAGTTCAATCTTCTCACCTTATGTGGGCCCCAAATCAGAAGATCCACGAAAGGCATTAAAACCCAAGACCCTAGACCAGAGATCAGCAAAGCATAACTCATGGGCCAAACTGAGCTCACAGCTAGGCAAGTCCTCCCATGACCTTTTGCTTATGCGTTGTCTGTGGCTGCATTTATGCCACAGAGGCAGAGATGAGTCGTTTGAACAGAGAGCATCTGGGCTCGTAAAGCCAAAAATATTTACTATCTGGCCCTGTAAAGAAAATGATTGCCAACCCTTGCTCTGGACATCCAGGACCACCAAAAGCACTAGGAACTCTTTTTGTTTGTAGCCCTTGGGAAATACTCTCACTTTTTTGCAAACTCAATGACGCATTTCAAATGAATTTTGTATCCTGCAAGTTTAGCCATATTGAGTGGAGAGTTTTTCTAGGACATCTAGTCCACCACATGGCCAGAAGGCAAAGCCACCCTCTTCTTTCTTTTGTACTCTCAAAATTCTAATCACCTTATGAGGTCTAAAACATAAATTCTTTCCATCAGAAAGCCTTCCCCAATGATTTTGGCTTATTGTACCATGTGACTACATGTACTTTAAATGTCCTTATCATCTCTAATCTATAGTCTAGTAATTCATCATAGGAGTGTGTGTGTGTGTGTGTGTGTGTGTGTAACTGCTCTCCAGTTGCAGTGAGCAGGTAATTATTCACTTCTGTACGGTTATCAGAATCTTAAGAACAGTGTTGATCATTTAGATCAATACCTAGTATTATGGGATTTGAGAGTTGACACAATCTGGAGATGCTATGGAGCTCTACATCTGGTAGTTTAGAAAAGAAACCTTGGCCTCGCCATGGCAATAGAGAATGTAGCAAGGGGAAGTAGTAAGTGTTCAGGCCTTGGGTTTACACAGAACTGGGTTCAAATCCCAGTTCTAGCTAATTGCATACTAGCCGTATGACCTTAGACAATTAACTCTTCTGAGTTCAGGTTGCTTCATCTATAAAAATATAAAGAATATCATACCTACCTTGGACAATTGAGAGACTTAGAAAGAACATATATGCACAGTTTATGGCATAAGGAGGCAATTAGTGGGCTACTATCATGTTATGGAAACAACTTGTTTGTTAATGATCTTGAGACCACACTTGAAGGTTTTTACTGTTCCAATACTCCATGCATCCAAGCTAGAATTTGATCTGTTATGTGTATCCAAGTTTGTGAAAACTGGACAAGAAGCCTAGGAAATACAGAAAGGAATTGGCAAGGATGCATGCCTAGACCTTACAAGAGAGCAGATTTCCAGCATTTTATGTCTGGCTGCAGAAATTCTGCAGGGCTAGAATGGCTCAAATGGCCTAACCAATCTAATCAACAGAAAAGTGTATTACAATGTTAATAGCTATCAAAAATTGCTGGTTGACTGCAGCTGCCATAGATAATGCATCTTGGCGTTATCTTTGGCATTGGCTTCCTTGATAACTCTGTCAGTATCTTATCCCACCATGCCCAGCAGGCCTGAGCTTCGCCAGCTAGTCTTGTTCTTTAAGGGAAAACAAATTTGTTTGGTTTTCTTTCCTCTCTTTTCTGGCATTTGTAACAGAAAAATGGAGCCCTAAGCAGGAACTGAAGAGGGAGATGGGGTGACCTGAAGTTGCACCACCTCCCTCTAGGCTGACTTAGACCTATGTCTTTGGTGCTTGTTCAAGAGTGCTGGAAGCCTCATTCAGGTGCCCTGGGCAATGGGTTGGACATGGGATAGCAGGAGAAGTCACAGATGTATTTATGACCCTAGCTACAGAGGAGGCTATGGGAGTTTATTGGTGAGAAGGCCAGCTCATCTAGGCCTTGACTCCTTTGGTAGCACTGGGCTCGTACTTGCTGACTTGACCTCTCTAAGCCCTTGCCTGGTGGCCTGCACACTTCTTAGGTCGCTGCACTGCCTCTTTTCTTTTTCCCCATAGGACTCCTGAACATGCCTGCTTCATGCAGCATTCTCCTGCAGGCAAAGGGGTTCCCACTCCCATCCTCACTCTGTCCAAACACATGTGCCCACACCCTCTCTCCACTTTCCATCATTTTATTGATCCATCACTTTTTTTTTTTTTTTTTTTTTTAAGACAATGTCTCACTCTGGCTCAGGCTAGAGTGCAGTGGTGTGGTCACAGCTAACTGCAGCCTCAAACTCCTGGGCCCAAGCCATCCTTCCACTTTAGCTTCCCAAGTAGCTAGGACTACAGGTGGGCACCACCACACCTCACTAATTTTCTTAAAATTATTTTTGTAAAGATGAGGTCTTGTTATGTTGCCCAGGCTAGTCTAGAACTCCTGGAGTTAAGTGATCCTCCTGCCTCAGCCTTCCAAAGTGCTGGGATTACAGGCATGAGCCAGGCCTCCATCACTTCTGACTTACTCAGTGATAGATTTTGAAATACACTTGTTTGTGTTACTCACAGCACCAAAGGCTGTGTTCAGTGTTTCCTGACTATTTCAATTCTTGTTCATTAGGATGCTCTGCATCTGAAGACAGAAGAGTCAGTAATAGTAAACCTTTAATTTGCACAGCATTCTTTTTCAATATATGATTTTATACTTTTTAAGTAAACAAAGCATCTAAACTCAGTCAATACTATATTGCACTAAGTTATTCAAAATGACCTATAAAAACAATAAATTGATGAAAAAATGTGCAATTCAGATTTCCCTAGCATACAAATAACACTGCAAAATTAAGAGATCAAACACCAACAGAAAAATGGGAAAGGATATAAACAAGACAGCTCACAGAAATGAAATTAAAAATGGATTACAACATAGGCCAGTGTACTCAACCTTATTCATAATAAGAGAAAAGCTAACTTAAAATTATATTATCTACAGTTTTTCATCTTTAAGATAGGTAAAGATTAATTAATGCAACTTCTCTAAAGTGTAATTTGGCAATATTCATACAAACTGCAATGGTACACACCTTTGACCTAGCAATCCTACTTGCAAGAAATTGCCAAACAAATGCATTCTCACATATATGTGGACAATATACATACGAAGTTGTTCATGGTAGCATTATTTACAATAGCAAGGTATGGAGAAACACCTAAATGTTTACTAATAGGGGATACTGCTTAAACAAGTCATGGGACATCCATACAATGGAATACTATGCAACTGTAAAGAATAAAGTGATGGGCCAGGCACGGTGGCTTACGCCTGTAATCCCAGCACTTTGGGAGGCCGAGGTGGGTGGATCACGAGGTCAAGAGATCGAGATCTTCTTGGCCAACATGGTGAAACCCCATCTCTACTAAAAATACAAAAATTAGCTGGGTGTGGTGGCACACGCCTGTAGCCCAGCTACTTGGGAGGCTGAGGCTGGAGAATTGCTTGAACCAGGGAGGTGGAGGTTGCAGTGAGCCGAGATCGTACCACTGTCCTCCAGTCTGGCGACAGAGTGAGACTCCATCTCAAAAAATAAATAAATAAATAAAAATTAAAAAATAAAGTGGAGGGACAGGATAGTCTGGGATGGATGGATTTGATGCAGACTGTTAAGGATACATTGTACAGTGAAAAAGCAAAGTGCAGGACAGCATGCATCCCATGTTGTTGTCATCTGTACTAGAAAGGTCAGGGGAGAAGAGAATATCTAAATGTAAATATACTTTTTTTTGTCCTTAGAGACAGGTTCTTGCACCCTCACTCACACTGGAGTGCAGTGGTATGATCATAGCTAACTGCAGCCTCGCCTTCCTGAGCTGAAGTGACCCTCTTGCCTCACAGTAGCTGGGACTACAGGCACACACCACCATGCCCAACTAATTTAAAAAAATTTTTTTGTAGAGACAGAGTCTCACTATGTTTCCTAGGCTAGTCTTGAGCTCCTGGCCTCAAGCATTATTCCCCACTCTACCTTCCAAAGCACTGGGATGACAGGTGTAAGCCACCACACCCAGCCACATACACATACTTTTACGTGGATAGAATATCTCTAAAGATACATAGAAAATGTAACCCTGATTGCCTCTAGAGAGGAAACAATGTCTAGGAAGGAGGGATTAGGTGCAGACTTTTCACTGTCTACCCTTTGTTCCATTTCAATTTTGATCATCAAAATAAATAAAACATTCTAATCAAGTGTCCCAATTATTGGCAGTAAGTGGTATTTTTCTTGTGCCACTGAGCCTCATCAAATTTCTTTTGGAAATCAGATGGCACCCAGGCATTTGTCAGCTCCACAGTTACCACCCAAGCAGAAACAGAGCTTCTGTGCCCCAACGTGGCCCTGCAGGTTCTGGGAGCTCTAAAGGGATCTTCTCAGATGCCCCCAATCCAGTCTGTATCTGTGCAACCTCTGCCTCTTCACTGGGCTCTCATTCACACCCCCACCTGCTCATGCTACCCTCACGAAGGTCTCTTAGAATAGCCTCACTACAGCCCTATCTGTTGTCTCTGCTACAGTGGTCTTCAAATGCTCCCGACATTTCCTTTCCCTGGAAGCCTGGTTCCTGGCAGGGCAGTAGAAGAGGGAGCAACGCTGCTCTAGGCTGCATTTATCTCCCCAGCCTTAAGCAACTCTGCCTGGACACAGAGTATCAGAGTCTTTTCGGAATGTTTCTATTAGCAATAGTACCAACCTCCAGGCCCCTGTCTATAAAGATCACCCTGACTCCATAGGCTCAAGGGAAGGAGACTCCTTAACACCCACTCATCTTCTGCTTTTTCTGGGAAAGGGTAAAAGGACTTGCTTCCCCCTCCATAACTTCTTCACTCCTCTCTCAAAAACAAAACAAATGTGGGTGGAGGTGGATAGAGGAGAACAGGTGTTACCTGTGATGCCTGTAGTCAATCAAGAATTCTTGATAACTGCTACAACTATAAAAACCCAATTCTAGACAATTCCTTTCTCTCGAGGATTATCACGTTAAGTTCTTCCTTGAGGTATTCCATTGCAATGATTCTGACACTTAACCCAAATCCATGGTGGCTACTGTCCTGCAATTGTCGTCAGCCCATTCTGGCTCCAACCTGCACCCTGACGCTCTATTAGCCTTCCTGAAACACTCTCGAATGAGGCCCTGGTGGCAGCATTGAGTTCCCGAGTTTCCAAGGAACCCTTGAAAGTTGGGCCCTGTGCCAAGGAGGCTGGCTGGGTTGAGCGGCCTGGAAGGTGTGTTGTGCACTCAGAGAAGCGTTGTTTCTCACGGACACACTGAGCTAAGTAAAGGGTGGGAGAGCGGGATCCGTAAGTTACAGTACTGAATTTCAAGAAGCCAACAAACAAGTAGAGAATATGAAACTCTCACACAAAGTGGCTGCCATATAGAATATAACGTGACACATGACAGAATATGCAACAGCAACGTGCCAACATACCACGGAAGATACTGAGAGAGGAATCATCCTGCTGGAGGAATCAAGGAAGGCTTCATAAAAGCAGTAAGATATGAGTTGAGTGGTGGGGGTGTTGACCTAAAAGGAAGAAACTGAGGGACAAAATGTGATTTAAAGCATTTCCTTGGCCAGGCACAGTGGCTTATGCCTATAATCCCAACACTTTAGGAGCCTGAGGTGGGAGGATTGCTTCAGCCCAGTTCAAGACCAACCTGGGCAACACAGTGCCTGTCTCTGCGAAAATTACAAAAATTAGCCTGGAATGGTAGCATGTAACTGTAGTGTCCCATTTACTCAGGAGGCTGAGGCCAGGAGAATCGTGTGACCCTGGGAGGCAGAGGTTGCAGTGAGCTGAGATTGCACCATTACACTCTAACCTGGGCGACAGAGCAAGACTCCGTCTCAAAAAAAAAAGAAGTTTCCTTGAGCTAAAGCTATTCCTTGAGCTAAAGTTAGGACAACTGCCCGGAAGACTCAGACCCAAGTAACCTTGGATATGAGCTCTATTTGGCCTTTGTTACAAGCATATTTTTAAAGACAAGGGACCGGGAGTGGCTGGTAGAAAGTTGTCTGTCGAGAATTCTCATTGGTTAATAGAAGTAGCACTGATTAGTGATTGGCTGTACACTGTGAAGCTCTCAGTGTGGGTTAGCGTGTCCCCTGCAGTGTTACTGGTTTGTTTCTAGACGCTTGTGGCAGCAGCAGGCAGCTTCAATAGATGAACGTGCAGCTGGGGGTGAAGGAGGACGCCGGGGCTGGTTCACTTCAATGTCTGTCTGGATCTGATCATTTAACAGGACTTGCATTCCTCGGTTAAATGTTCTTTGCTTTTCTCAAGGGAAAGGTAGAATTTGCCCAGGTGCGGTGACTCATGCCTGTAATCCCAGCACTTTGGGAGGCAGAGGTGGGCGGATCACCTGAGGTCCGGAGTTTGAGACCAGCCTGGCCAACATGGTGAAACCCCGTCTGTACTAAAATTACAAAAATTAGCTGGGCGTGTTGCCGCATGCCTGTAATCCCAGCTACTCAGGAGGCTGAGACAGGAGAATCGCTTGAACCCAGAAGATGGAGGTTGCAGTGAGCCGAGACCACGACATTGCACTCCAGCCTGGGCAACAAGAGTGAAACTCCATCAAACAAAGAAAGAAAGAGAGGAGAGAGAGAGAGAGAGACAGAGACAGAGAGAGAGAGACAGGGGGAGAGAGAGAGAAAAAAAGAGAGGGAGAGAGAGAAGAAGAAGGAGGAGGAGGAGGAGGAGGAGGAAGAGGAGGAAAGGAAGAAGGAAGAAGGAAGGAAGAAGGAAGAAAGAAGAAAGAAGCCGCAACAGCAGCAGCAGCAGCAGCAGCAGCAGCGGCAGGAGGAGGAGCCGGAGGAGCAGGAGGGAGAAAGGAAAGAAAGGAAGCAAGAAGGAAGGAAGGAAGGAAGGGAGGGAGGAAGGAAGGAAGGAAGGAAGGAAGGGAGGGGGGGAGGGAGGGAGGAGGGGAGGAAGGGGGGAAGGAAGGAAGGAAGGAAGGAAAGAAGGAAGGAAGGAAGGGAGGGAGGGAGGAAGGAAGGAGAAAGAGAAGAGGAGAATTTGGGCACAGAGCTGGAAACAGCTGAGCCAAGGCAAGAGGAATGTCAGCTGGTCTGGCTACCGCATGGCCCTTATAATTTAGGGCACTCTTTCCAGTACATTGCCATTTGACCTTCATCATGACCTTGTGACTTACACATTTTTAGAAAAAGAAAAAACTAGAGCTCAAAGAGAGTTGGATGCTATTCACCCAAGGTTATTCGGTGGCAAACATCAGTTTTAACTTGGGAAAATAAAGAATCCTTTGCAGGAAAAGGCACTAAAATACCATAGATATGTGTTGATGGGCCCCTAGTTGCCTGGGGCTAATTTTAAAAGTTTGTTCTCTTACATACTTTTAACATTTCCTCTGAGTAAATTATTTTCCAATATTAATTTGCATTGTAAGTAATGTCTTTGGGTTAAATTTCTTCGGGTAACTGCCAAGTTAAACACCAGACTTGACCCTCTTCAAATTACCTAAATTCTGAGTTACTGGTGGGTGAATGAATGAGGTTTCACTGTGTATTTCTTAACACCAGCTCAGCTGTGTCAGTGTTTTCAAGACTTGTAATTTGCACAGCTACTTTTTAACTGGTTCTGGGAAGCCCTTAGACTTCCCAGACCCAGAACCTGGGAAGTCTAGAGTGAACAGGGACACCCTTTGTCTTTCTCTCTCTCTTTGTTATCACTGTTTTGTTTTTAATGAGGATTGAAAGGATGACGGTAACACAGAAACACATTTATGAGAGAAGTGAATGGACTGCTTTATTACTTTTTTTTTCCTAGTCTAATCCATAATGCTTTATTACCTATATGCTGACATTCCTCCCAAAATGTCCACCGGCATTGATGGCATTGAATTGGCCCAATAGCAACTGTTGTTTCCTGTGAGATGCCCGTTATTAGGCAGTGGTTAGCTTTTATCGTTTTCTGTTTCTTTGTTTGTGTTTTCATTTGTTTTATTTTGTTTTCACACTGTTTGGAGCCAGTGAATAAATCACGGTGGAAAAGGAGCTCATGGTCTCTCAATTCTCAGGGAAGACCCTACCCCACAGTGGCATAGCCCTCCCTAATGTCATGGGTGTTCTAAAGATGTTTACTAAAGGGGAGAAGTAATCTTCACAGGTGTAGACTAGAGTTTTCCAGAGCTCCTCTCTACAGGACATCCTTCATTTTGTGACATAGGGAGAGACAGGTGAGGCCAGGGACACCAATCCGTTCATCACCATTCCCCTCACTAGGCCTGGGTAAAAAAAGTAAGCAATTCTCATTACTGGAGATAGTGATGTTCCATAAACTTTCTGGGAATGCTGGAATGGTGAATACTGAACCATTGCTCCTAGGGGAAATAGAAGGTTATGCTCCTATGAGTCTCCGGTCACAACATCTTCATCAGCTGATTGATTCATAACCTCGTTTTTTTTTTTTTTTACAAGAAAGAGGTCCCGATCCAGACCCTAAGAGAGGGTTCTTGGATCTCATGCAAGACAGAATTCGAGCCAGTCCACAGAGTAAAACAAAAGCGAGTTTATTAGAGAAGTAAAGAAACAAAAGAATGTCTACTCCACAGCCAGAGCAGTGGCAGAGGCTGCCTGACTAAGTAAACTTATGGTTATTTTTTGATTATATACTAAACAAGGGGTGGATTATTCATGAGCTTTCCAGGAAGGGGAGAGGAGTTCCCATAACTGAGGGTTCCTCACCCTTTTGGACCACATAGGGTAGCTTCCAGACTTTCCCATGGCATTTGTAAGCTGTCATGCCACTGGTGAGAGTGACTTTTAGCATGCTAATGTATTATTATTATTATTACTACTATTTATTATTATTATTTGCGACAGGGTCTCACTCTGTCACCCAGGTTAGAGTCCAGTGGCGCAATTTCAGCTCACTGCAAACTTCCCCCTAGGCTCAAATGATCCTCCCATCTCAGCCTCCCTAAAAGCTGGGACAGCAGGCATGTGCTACCACACCCAGCTAATTTTTGTAGAGACAGGGTCTTTCCATGTTGCCCAAGCTAGTCTTGAACTCCTGGGCTCAAGCCATCTGCCTGCCTCAACCTCCCAAAGTGCTGGGATTACACATGTGAGCCGCTGCATCCAGCCTGCTAATGTATTGCAATTAGCATATAATGAGCAGTGAGGAGGACCAGAGGTCGCTTTTGTCACCATCTTGATTTTGATGGGTTTTGATTGGCTTCTTTACGGACTCCCGTTTTATCAGCAGGGTCTTTGTGACTTGTATCTTGTGATGTCAGTCCTGTTGACCTCTTGCTTCATCCTGTGACTAAGAATGCCTAACCTCCTATGAATGCAGCCCAGCAGGCATCAGCCTTGTTTTATCCAGCCCCTATTCAAGATGGAGTCACTCTAGTTTGAACGCCTCTGACAGTTTTATTTCTGTTTCTGTTTAAGGACACTTCCTATGATATGTATTGCTGATTCATTAGTACACTGAACTCATGGCCACCTGCACTGTGACATACCTAAGCAGAGCTTACCTAACGCACATATTTTCTCTGGAAGGCACATCACATCCTTCCCGGGCTATGCAATACTAATAGCACTTCAGTGTTACCCTTGGGGACCATTTTAAATGGCAAAAGCACAAAAATGCGAAAAACATGGCACTACATAAACGATGAAAAGGACTCTTATTTAGAATAAGAAAAAAAGAGAGCAGGGCAGAGTATTGCCCTGTTTGATCTCAGCTGTAAACATGCACATTTGGAGACCCCAAATTTTTGCCACTCTGCAAATGTCTGCAAATGACCATGAGCCTGTCGTTGAGTAAGGATTTGGGGGTAGAGATAAATTTTAGCAAGTAGGCAAATTTGCAAATATGGAGCCAGTGAAAAATGAAGAGAGACTGAATATTGAAAGCGTGTGTGTGGGTGGGGGAATGGGTGTGGGTGCTTGTGGAAAGAATGAGGGATTCTGTGGTTGGGCAATGTGAGTGAGGGCTGTGTGCAGCCGGATCAGGGCCACTAGTCTCTATGGTACTGTCATGTGAATTTTTTTTTTTTTTTTTTGAGACGTAATCTCATTCTGTCTGTCGCCCAGGCTGGAGTGTAGTGGCACGATGTCAGCTAATTGCAACCTCCACCTCCCCAGTTCAAGTGATTCTCCTGCCTCAGCCTCCTGAGTAGCTGGGATTACAGGCACATGCCACCACACTCGGCTAACTTTTGTATTTTTAGTGGAGACGGGGTTTCACCATGTTGGCCAGGTTGGCCTTGAACTCCTGACCACAAGTGATCCACCCATCTCGGCCTCCCAAAGTGCTGGGATTATAGGCATGAATCACTGTGTCTGGCCCCATAATGTGAACTAGATGGCGGTAGCCCCTCTGCGCAGCCTCACTCCCCCAGCACACAGCTTGAGGAACAGACAGGATAGTTAGCACCTTCAAGCCAAAAAAAGGAAACCCTTTTCTCCAGGGGAATGAGGCTTTGTACCACCAGCACACTTGGCTCAGTGGAGAGAGACAGACAGGATTTCCAGTCCCTTCTCTCCCCCTGGGGGTGCAAACTGCAGAGCCAATGTAGTGACCTAGTAAAGAATAGAAGTTCATCCTTCAAACAAGTTCCGTCAAGGCATTTCCAGTGGGACTTCTATGTCCACATTTCCATTCTCTGACCCATGTTTTTTGTTTTGTTTTTTTTTTTTTTTTTGAGACGGAGTCTCGCTCTATCGCCCAGGCTGGAGTGCAGTGGCCGGATCTCAGCTCACTGCAAGCTCCGCCTCCCAGGTTCCCACCATTCTCCTGCCTCAGCCTCCTGAGTAGCTGGGACTACAGGCGCCCGCCACCTCGCCCGGCTAGATTTTGTATTTTTTTTTAGTAGAGACGGGGTTTCACCATGTTAGCCAGGATGGTGTCGATCTCCTGACCTTGTGATCCGCCCGTCTCAGCCTCCCAAAGTGCTGGGATTACAGGCTTGAGCCACCGCGCCCAGCCGCTCTGACCCATGTTTTGCCTCAGGCCTTGGATTCCTTTAAGGACCCCTGATTGGTTTCCTAGGGTTGTTGTAACAAACGAATACAAATGCTATGGCTTAAAGCAACAGCAGTGTATTCCCTCACAGTTCTGGAGGCTACAACTCAGAAGTCGAGGTGTCAGCAGAACCAGGCTCCCTGCAGGCTCCAGGGGAGACTTTGCCCTTGCTCTTCCAGCCTCTGGTGGCTTCTGGCCATCCTCGGTGCCCCTTGGCTTGTCGCTGCGTCACTCTGTTCTCTGCCTCCACCTTCACAGGCCCTCTTCCCCTGTGTGTGTGTCTCTGTGCCCTCTCCTTTGGATTTAGGGCCCACCCTTAATCTAGCATGATCTCATCTTAACTAATATAGCTGCAAAGACTCTATTTCCAAATCAGGTCACATTCTGAGGTTCTAGGCAGATATGAATTCTGGGGGGACAATATTCAATCCACCACCACTCCCACAAATGAAGCCTGGGGAAGTGTAATAACAGGGACCTGGACCATTGTCTGACCATCTTTGGCCAGAGCTCTGGCTTGCTCTCAACGCCTCCATTATTGCATGAAATGCCTCCATTATTGCATGAAATGCCTCCATTATTGCATGAAATGCCTCCATTATCGCATGCCTCCCAGTTATGGGGTCCCCTTTGCTCCTATGTCCTTCCAGGCTTAAGGGGTTTGAATCAATTGTAGTAAGTGAAAAGATAGAGAACGAAAAACAAATGCCAGCCACAAGAAAAACCCTGAAATATTTCACCTTGAAAGTTTATGCAAATATGCACAACCTCATTAACAATAACTTGAAGTTTGCTGTGACCCAAGGGCACATTCCAGGAGACACCAATGGTCTGGGCATTAGAACTGCACCCAGAATAACACAGGAGGTTAGACATTAATGACCCCTTCAGCCACAACATTTCCCCTGGTCTCAGGAAACCCTCACTGTGAAGCCTCCCTTCATGACAGCCTGTCCTCTGATACGCTTTGGAAAAGAGCATGGGCTGTAGTCCACTCTGAGATTCGTCATCTTGACCAAGAGGCTAACACAAGCCAGCCACTGGAGGTAGGTATCTGCGGACAACATACCTAAAGGAGGTCTTCAGCTTGAGTCCCTTTGAAGATAAAAAATGTTTTCAAGAATAATTAAATCTGCTGCACTGTGTAATAGAAACGAAATACAATTTGCTCTCCAAGCTTTTGGATTTCCAGATCTTTTCCCTTCTCCATCAGTCCATGTGTTGCAGGTGGAGTTAACTCCACTCCTGACTTCAGGTGGCCATGGAGCCATGCCTGACCAATGAGAGTGCTGGATTCTCCTGGCCACAGTGATTGGATGAAGGATGCATCGGCCACAATCAGAGCCAATGAAAAGCAGTGAGAGTCTTTATGGAACTTCTGGGAGAAGGGCATGGGCTGTTGCCTTTGGGTTTATGTAGCTGCTGGCAGCTATATCGCCACTGTGGAATGACTTTGGAATGAAGTCAAGATGAAGAACAGTGGAGCTGAGAAAATCACTCAAACTGAGACTTGATGACAATAGTTGAGCTCTGGATCTAGCTGTAACTGGACCTGAAAAAATATATATATTATTGGACTTTCAGTTACATGAAGGAGTAAACTCTCTTTTTTTTTTTTTTTTTCCTAATTTTAGTTGGAGTTTCTGTCACTTGCAATAGAGAGACTCTTAGGGCACATACAAAACCACCGAAGAAGGATGTGGGTACTCATCAAGCAGGTCTGGCACTGAGCGCCAGTTCCTCCTCACTAGGACACACGAGATCATTCTGTACCAGCAACTGGGTTAAGCCTCTTGTCTTTATAAATTACCCAATCTATTTTGATCACCATGTGATCACCATGACCACCCAGCTGGCTCTATTTCTCTGAGCACCAAGGAGGTTTTTTGCTTTGCTCTCATTCTATTTTTTATATAATTTTTATTAGTATTATTATTTTTGTAAAGTTGGGATCTTGCTCTGTTGCCCAGGCTGGTCTCAAACTCCTGGCCTCAAGCAATCCTCCCACCTCAGCCTTCTGAAATGCTGAGATTACAGGCATGAGCCAATGCACCCAGCCTACTTTGTTCTCACTCTATGTGAGGCCTCTGTGTGTCTCCCCCCAGGCTGCTCTTGCTTGTCTTGTTGATAATCTCATGTCCACTTCAGACTGCCTTGGCCTCAACTGGCTGCCGCTAGCAACAGATGCTGAGTCTTCATCCATGCACCACCCAGTTCACTGCCCTGAAAGTTCCAGCCTCTGCAATGGGTCACCTCTAACCTGCCGTGATGCACACATTGGCAGGCCCCTGGCTGCCGGATCAATGTCCAACTAACATGGTGACCAAGGCAGCTAGAGAAGGCAAGACCTTGGCTTCCCAGGGCCACCTAGTGCCACAGGTTGATGTGGCCATTCCCAGGTTGCTATGTGGCAGACTCTGCTTTCTATGTGTCCTTCACTTTGCCTGCACCCATGCCCCTCACCAGTCTCTTCTCATGCTGCTAGGAGGAAATACCCGAGACTGGGTAATTTATAAAGAAAAGATGTTTAATTGACTCACAGTTCCACATGGCTAGGCAGGTCTCAGGAAACAGAAGGCCCAAAGGAGAAGCAAACATGTATTTCTTCACAAGCCGGCAGGAGAGAAAAGTACCAGCAGGGAAAATGACAGATGCTTATAAAACCATCAGATTTTGTGAGAACTCATTCACTATCACGAGAAAAGCATGGGGGCAACTGCCCCCAGGATCCCATCACTTCCTGCCAGGTCCCTCCCATGACACATGGGATTATGGGAACTGTAATTCGATCAGAGCGCTTGGATGAGATTTGGGTGGGGGCATAGCCAAACCATATCACTAGCCTAAGCCTGGAAGGGACAATAGAGCAGACCCAGGCCCAGCCACTTGCCAGCCAAGCCCTTCTCTTTCCTGCTCCTTATATTTCCTAGGCTGAAAGGGGCTCCAACTTGTCCTTTGCTTCTCTTGCCTCACTTCCTCTTTCTCCTGGGCTCCAGCCAAACCAAGAGACTCTCCTCTACGCTATGGAAGAAATCTTTGAGAGGAGTCACCCAGGCTCCAATGCTGAAATGTTAAAGGGGGAGGGACAGAGATGTGGAAATGGGTTTTGAAGACAATAGCCTGGTGTACATAACTCTCTTATTGCTGAAGGATCAAATTCTGAATGTCAAGGGCTGAATACGAAGCTGTTCTTCCTCTTTGCATTTCTTAAATAACTTTTCTCATTCTCTCCCACTTGCAAACAAGAATGTTTGGGGCAGATGAAAGCAATGCTGTCCAAAATAACTTTCTGCAATGGTGGAAATACCCTCTGTGCCATCCCCACGCTAGCTGTATGTGTCCACTGAGGACTTGAAACATGGCTTGTCGGCTGGAGGAATGGACTTTTTCATGTATTTCATTTCAGGTAACTTATATGAAATTAGCCACATGTGCTAGTGGCTACTACTCTGGGTAGCACAGAACTAGTGTTCAGGTCTCTTCAGCAAGGCAAAAGAGAAACGTACAATCTGTTATTATAAAATCTGCCCATCCCCCTTCACCGCAGGTGGGAAGAGGTGTGCAATTCTGCATCCTCCTGCTAGGACACATCCTCTGCTTGGTCAATTATTTCATACCCAAGACTTCTCCATCATCACCCATAGACACAACAGCGACAGGTGTTTTTACAGCATTGCATACCTCCCTGTCTCTGAACATCTCCTGCCAGAGGTTCATATCGTTTCCAAGAAACAGATCCGTAATTTAGACCACTGGCTTTCTCATATGGAAATGTTCCTTGTTTTCCTTGAACAGTTTCCTTCTTAGCATTAGGAGCCTTTAGGAAAAAGGTCAGTGAACAGCAGGAAACAGTTGCATAAAAGCTCACTCTCTCAGGCCCCAGGAGGTCGCAGAAGGGCAACCTCCCGGTTTGGCTTATTTTCTCTGGGAAGTGTCTGTCATTCAGACCTCTTTAAGGAGTCAGTCCACTGAGCCCAGCTGAGCGCTGGGGCTCCTGTGCGTACCTTGGAGGCTGGAGGGCCCCAGAAACCAGGGGAAACCCCTTACCTCATGCCCTAACTCTGAGTTCTAAAACCACGAGGTCATCATACTGTGCCCCTGGGCTCACCTAGGATAAAGGGAAAGGAACACGAGAGATAGATGGGGAGAGAAAATCACCTTCCACCACAGTCTGGAGTGGGGCTCAAAGAAGTGATCACACTGCTGATCCCACGCTGGCTTTGAAGATGAGTAATTGTCAAGAGCAGTGATTAAAAACTTAACTTTGTATGGTAAGTTTCTCATACAGTATCTCACTTAAATCCTCTCAAGCCGATGGCATTATCAATGTCCTCAACTGTGAGAAGAGAAAGCCAAGCCAGCAGGGGTCAGTGCACTCTAAAGTCACACACCAGGAATTGGTGGGGCAGGTCGACTGTCTCTGGAGCTCAGAGTGGCGTGGGGTTTGGGGGAGAGCTGCAGCCACAGAGATGAGGGTGTTGGGTGTGATATGTGGGAGGGAGGAGGGAGGTGATCACCAGGAAAAGCTCTTAAGAGGACATAAGACATATTCTAGGCCCCAGATAGCACTGACCTTGACTGTACTAAAGTGATCAATACCCCTGGCCCGCACACTGCGTGCCAGCTCTGGGTAGAAGCACTTAGGGTCACACCACATTTTTCAGTTTGTCAGGTTCTTTGTACTTGCATGATCACATTTGATCCTCACAGCCAAAGGGCGATGAAGTAGGAAGTCATGGTAGTTCCTGAATCCTCCACGTGAGTGGGAGAGCTGCGGTACAAAGGGATTCAGAAACCTGCTTCATGTTAAACAGCCCAAGAGTGACAAGACAAAGATTTCATTTATTTTTTATGCTATGTTTTTGGGGGGGGGGGTCTCACTCTGTCACCCAGGATGGAGTGCAATGGTGTGATCATAGCTCACTGCAGCCTTGAACTCCTGGTAGCAAGCAATCCTCCAGCCTTAGTGTCCTAAGTAGCTAAAACTACAGGCATGCACCACCATGCCTGGCTAACAAGTGAGGATTCTGCCAGGCACAGTGGCTCACAACTATAATCCCATCACTTTGGGAGGCCAAGACGGGAGAATTCCTGGGGGCAAGAAGTTCAAGACCAGCCTCAGCAACATAGCAAGACCCCACCTCTATTCAAAAATATTTAAAATTTTTAAAATTAGCCAGGTGTGGTGGCATGCACCTGTGGTCCCAGTTACTCAGGAGGTTGAGATAGGAGGATCGATTGAGCCTGGGAGGTTGAGGCTGCAGTGAGCTGTGATTGCACCACTGCACTCCAGCCTGGGTGACACAGAAAGACCCTGTCCCAATAAATAAATAAATAAATAAATAAATAAATAAATAAATAAATAAATAAATAAAGTGAGGATTCTAACCTCTGCCTCTACCTCTGCCTCCCGGTCCATGGCTCTTTTCTGTGCAGGTGAGGCCCACTGTAGCCCCTCCAGGGACTGGCTGGCTGTCCCACAGCTCAGCACGTCCATCCTCTGCCCTGTCTGTCCTGTCTTCTCCAGCCATCCCAGCGGGAAGGGGTGGGTGCCTGGACCCTTCTTTAATTGCCACTCCCTGTCTAATCAGTCCTCACCTGGACATTACTCCTGGAGTGAGTAAGAAGAACTCCAAGAGCTCCTTCCTTAGAGAAGCCCACACTGCCCTCACAGAGGAGCCAGCCCACACTTCCAGCCTGGGTTGTGTCAGCAAGGAACCCGGCTGGGGCCAGGCCCACCACCCATCTGCTGGCTCGTCTCCATTAGTCTCCACAGTCTCTCCCCGCAAGACTGCTCTACAGAGCTTCACACAGACAGCCTGCTGGGCCCTGCAACTCTGCAGCCAGCCCCGGGGCCAAGAGCCTCCACAAGGATGTCCATGGGAAAGAGCTTCATGCGTGGTCAATTTATGGTCCCCTGATGATGCCTGCTTCCAAGACGCTTCCTCTCTTCTCTCTTTAGTGGCCCCCAACCCTGGGAGCCAGTAGGGTGGACAGCCCAGCCCCTTCCCCACCCCTACTGAGGCTGCTTTATCAGGGAAAAGCAAGTCCAGGCAACTCTGGGCCAACCAAACAGCTACTACCTCCGGGAAGCCCTAGCCTGGATGTGCTCCCTCAGCCAGGATGGTCCGGGAACAGGCTCAGAGTTCCCAGAAGCCACCTAAGCACACTCTGCATTGGCCCCTGCACACACCAGCCTCTGCCCCACTGCCCTGGAGCCGCTCCCAGGAGATAGTGGTGCTTCCTGTAGCCACGCCACCCAGGCTTATCCTTCTGAGGGGCTGCCAGCAGGAGGAGAGGGGAGGGACTGGGGCATGAAGGCAAGAAGGCCTGGGCCCCCTGTCCTGGTTGCCCATAAGCAAGACCCTCAAGCCTGCATCCCCAGGAACACCTCTGTCCTTGGGTCTTCATTTGAACAAGGAAAACAAAAACACTTGCCTGGCCGATCTCCTTCCTTCATGCATTCATTGAGCACCTACTCTATGTCAGGCACTCTGCTGGGTGCTGTGCAGATACTCAAGAGCAAACCATCAGGGCCTGCTCTCCTCGAGCTTACTACCTTGTTCCCAAAAGAAATCACTCATCATGCTGTCTGGGGGGGTTCCTGGCACACACGCAACCACATCTCCATAGACGTTTGAGGACTTGGCATAATTAACACATGCCTTTTTGCTCAAGGCTGCTATGAGGAGCTAAAGAGATAGTGCAGGATCAGCACTTAGTAAACTATTAAGGGATTATACAAATGTCAGGGACGATTTGATTGTGGCCATGACAGAGCTGGTGCTCTGCCAGGCAGCAGCGAAATGGAAGGGAGAGGTGTGCCCCGCACCTGCAGGGAGAATACCACAGGTCTGATGGGGAGAAGGTACTTCAGCTCTGAAGCAGGGCAAGACCATTCGCAGGCATCCACCCATAGAGGAACTCTGCGACCTTGGGCCAGAGGACTTTCCTGTGGCTAGGTATATAAGGCTCACCAAAGTGGTGTTCTTGCAAAGGGGTTCCCCAGACTCTCAGTGGGACTTTGGACCTTTCAGAAAGACACTAACCTAGTTAGGCACATAGGGAGGTAGTTAATTCAGGCAGGGGCAATTTTCCTGTTTTAAAATCATAATTATTTACAATTCTTAAAATGCAATTTATTGAATTAAAATGCAATTAATTACAATTCTTAAAAGAGAACAATTTTCTTCTTCAGCTCTCAGTCTCCCTTGTGCCTAAACTTTTTAACCCCAGATATAGACATGAGGTCCCCCAGAACTTTGTTCTCACTCCTCTGTACTCAAATTTCATGTCAGCCCTCCTTCCACTGTCCTGAGCCCAAGGGGTTTATCATTTTTACTAAAGTTCCTTAACATTTCTTAGCTTAGCTATTGTGAAGTCCAGATGTGCTCCTTACCTCCCTTCTAAGCTGCGCTAACCCAGGGGCTTGCATTCTTTCGTGGTGAATTCCTTCCATTTCAATGAGTCAACTATCTGAGAACTTAAGTACTTTCCTGTTTTCTCTGCCTCAAGCAAATATGAGCGAGTCGCCTTGAATGAACTGACTGATTGATCAGTTGATTGATTTCTGGCCACTGTCACCTTCTTGTTCCACAGAGCAATTCCAATGATGAGATCACCACTCTGAAAACACTAATAGCAGTACAAGGTTCAACAAAAGGGAATGAGAGTTCCAAGACTGCTTAAGATACTACTTTGCCAAAAACATACACACACACAGACACATACACATGCGCACGCATGCACCCACATCAGACCTACAAGAAAGTTTCCTTCCTAAGAAAGCCATTTAAGGAGCAGCTAAGACTTGGGTTTGCTTTTGTCACATTTTGGGAGCCGATTCTCTAATCTTCCACAGCCTTGACTGTATAAGATCTTTTTCTTTCCAAAGTGGGGGGATTTGAGCCAGGGGTCTCAGCTCCCCTGAGTGGGCATGGGCCTGGACACCTGTACCGCATTTGACAGAGGCTCCACGGGCATCAGTTGAATTCATCTCAATCAATTGGGATTGAATGGGAATCATCCACAAAACAGGCTGAAGAGCAGGCACAGCTCCAGCACCGCCATGTATTCATTTAATCATTCAATAAATAGTCACAGATTCTGAGAGGCTGAGGCAAGAGGATCACTTGAGCCCTAGGAGGTTGTGGCTGCAGTGATCACACCACTGTGCTCCAGCCTGGCAACAGAGCAAGACCCTGTCTCAAAAAAAAATAAATTGAATAAATAATAAACTGTCACCGAGGCTGAGAATACACTGGGCCTAGAGGGACTTCTGGTCCTCAGAGAGCTTGCATCCTCATGGCATCTGGTCTGGCCTACTCCCACCTGCTCTTTCCCTATTATCTGCTGTCCCCCCATAAAAGAATTGAAAAGCAGAGACTTGCCTCTTGAGCCACGCTGTAAAAGCCACCATTGCCCGTTTCCATCACCAGATCAATACTGCAGTCTGTGTAGCCTTCGGAGAGCCTTCCCAGAAGCATGGTCTCCAGGCTGGCTGCACTTTAGAATCACCAGTGGTGCTTTTAAAGCATACACGGAATCGGGCCCTACTAGAAGACGTTCTGTTAGGCCAGGGCTGGAGTCAGGTTTCTGCCAGAGAATTTCTGTTTTCATTTCTACCTCCCATCAAAATTAGCTGTGTGTATGATTGTGTGTGCGCATATGTGTGCGTGTGTACAGGGGAGGTCTTTGCCAGTGCCAGAGGTGGAATCCCCACATCTCTACCAGCCCTGATTGAGACTGAAACATCCAGACAGTGAAAGGCAGTTGGTGGAGTGGAGAGAAGGCTGGGCTGGAAGTCGGAAGACAAGGCTCTTAAGTTTAGCTGCACATTCACCAGCAACATGACGTTGAACGCATCTCTCCACCCCATGGGCCTCAGTGACTTTAGGTAAGGGCCCTGGGGGTAAGTCAGCAGGTGATCCAAGATTCATTCCAGCTCTGACAGTCCATGACTCTGATACAAACCGTGACTCAACCCCTTGGGTGGAAAAAAAGGAGATTTGCTGATTGCCCCATGATCTGGTGGGGTTTTACCAAGGGAGAAATTTTTTTTTTTAATTATACTTTAAGTGCATAATGTGCAGGTTTGTTACATATGTATACTTGTGCCATGTTGGTGTGCTGCACCCATCAACTCGTCAGCACCCATCAATTCATCATTTACATCAGGTATAACTCCCAATGCAATCCCTCCCCCCTACCCCCTCCCCATAATAGGCCCCAGTGTTTGATGTTCCCCTTCCTGAGTCCAAGTGATCTCATTGTTCAGTTCCCATCTATGAGTGAGAATATGCGGTGTTTGGTTTTCTGTTCTTGCGATAGTTTGCTGAGAATGATGGTTTCCAGCTGCATCCATGTCCCTACAAAGGACACAAACTCATCCTTTTTTATGGCTGCATAGTATTCCATGGTGTATATGTGCCACATTTTCTTAATCCAGTCTGTCACTGATGGACATTTGGGTTGATTCCAAGTCTTTGCTATTGTGAATAGTGCC
>NW_016808044.1:1765956-1796642 GCF_001698545.2 Rhinopithecus bieti
ACTCAGGGGTCAGGGACCCACTTGAGCAGGCAGTCTGTCCGTTCTCAGATCTCAACCTCCGTGTTGGGAGATCCACTGCTCTCTTCAAAGCTGTCAGACAGAGTCGTTTGTGTCTGCAGAGGTTTCTGCTGCTTTTGTTGTTGTTGTTGTTGCTGTTGTTGTTTAGCTGTGCCCTGTCCCCAGAGGTGGAGTCTACAGAGACAGGGAGGCCTCCTTGAGCTGCTGTGAGCTCCACCCAGTTCAAGCTTCCTAGTGGCTTTGTTTACCTACTTAAGCCTCAGCAATGGCGGGCACCCCTCCCCCAGCCTCGCTGCTGCTTTGCCCTTAGATTGCAGACTGCTGTGCTAGCAATGAGGGAGGCTCCATTGGCGTGGGACCCTCCCGGCCAGGTGTGGGATATAATCTCCTGGTGTGCCCGTTTGCTAGACCCTTGGTAGAGCGCAGTGTTGGGGTGGGAGTTACCCAATTTTCCAGGTGTTGTGTGTCTCAGTTCCCCTGGCTAGGAAAAGGGATTCCCTTCCCCTTGCGCTTCCCAGGTGAGGCGATGCCTCGCCCTGCTTCAGCTCTTGCTGGTCGGACTGCAGCAGCTGACCAGCACCGATTGTCTGGCACTCCCTAGTGAGATAAACCCAATACCTCAGCTGAAAATGCAGAAATCACCTGTCTTCTGTTTCGCTTGCGCTGGGAGCTGGAGACTGGAGCTGTTCCTATTCAGCCATCTTGCTCCACCCCCCTAACCAAGGGAGAAATTTAAATACCATTCTCCAAGGAACATAAAAAGTTAGAGGTTCCTAAGCCAAGGAGATAAGAGTACTCCCTTTTAGAACCTTCTGCACACAACAGGGGCTCAGTCACTCTCACACCTGATAGATGGGATCATAAGACTCTGGCAGCTTGGAGCTCCCTTCCTTGCCCTGAAATGGCACTGCATCTCAGCTTCACCAAGGACCCCTGCTGCACGCAAATGCATGTGAAACAATGTGATTGGCACTGCTTGCCTGCCTCTCTATTGTTCTGATCCTCGTCAGGTTTAAGAGACAAGGCTGGAGTACACTGGTGTGATCATAGCTCACTGTAGCCTCAAACTCTTGGGCTCAAGTTATCCTCCTGCCTCAGCCTCCCAAGTAGCAGGGACTAAAGGTGTGCACCACCATGCCCAGCTAATTTATTTTATTTTATTTTTTGTAGAGACAGGGTGTTTCTATGTTGCCCTGGCTGGTCTGGAACTCCTGGCCTGATATGGTTTCGCTCTGTGTCTCCATCCAAATCTCGTAATAGCATTCTCACAAAATCTGCTTGTTTGGAAGTGTGTAGCACCTCCCACTTCTCTATGTCTCTCTTTGTCTCTTCCCCCCCTCCACCCCTCCCCCCACCCATCTATCTCCTGCTGGCCATATAAATATATGTGCTTGATTCCCCTTCACCTTCCACCGTGATTGTAAGTTTCCTGAGACCTACCTAGGAAGGCCTGTAGAACCATGAGCCGATTAAACCTGTTTTCTTTATAAATTATCCAGTCTCAGGTATGTCTTTAAAGAAGTGTGAGAGCAGACTAATATATGGCCTCAAGTCATCTTCCCAACTTGGCCTCCCAAATTATTGGGATTGTAGCTGTGAGCAATGGCACCAGGCCTGCATCAGCTTTAGAATGAGCCTCCCAAGTCATTGAAGCTGCTGGAGTAGAAACACATTTTCTGCTCTGGTTTTGCAGAATCTGTGTCCACCAGATGACAGTCACTATCCAAGATCAGTGGAGCCTAAAGAGCTCTCCAGGCTGATCAGGTGATGAGTGATTGTTTTCCAGGAAAGTTACGGATCAATGGGGTTTTCCCATTGGCTTAGAAAGTCAGCCTGTCAATCTGCTGCTCAGCCTCCAGAGCCCTAACAGAGAGCAGATGGCTTTGCCCCCTGCCAGGATGATGGGAGTGCTTGTCTATCATCAGTCTGCTCTCAGATTGAGAATCAGAGCTTGACAGCAAGGCTCAAAGCAGAAGGCAGCCCTAGGGTCAGTCAGTTCCCAGAAGAGCCCTGAAAAACTAGCAGAGGTCTTTGAGGCTGAAGTGACACATGACTGCAGCCATCTCATGTAACATCACCTCTAACACTTAATTTCTCTAGTCTATGTGGCCCAAATGGCAACTTCTGACCATGCCCCTGGACACTGACACCCCGGGGGATGGCAGCGTGGCAGCAGCCCTTGTTCACCTGGGCTCCTCCTCCTGGAGTTCACTTACGTTCTTCCTACCTGGGTTCCCCACCATGCAGTGGTCAGGGAAGGCCTTTGCAGATCACAAGAAAGGACAGGATTTGCCAGCCATTCTGAAGCAGCCAGCCAGCAGCAACGAGAGGCAGCAGAGGTCATTTGTCCTCTTTCACCTCCAGCACTGGTCATTGCTGGAGACTTGGCTGTGCCCCCAGAAGGCTATAGCCACCTCTGTCCTTGAAGATGGAGCTATCCTGGTCCAAAAGGAAAAGAGCTGGTGGACGAAAGAGCAGATATGGGGGCTAAAGCCGAGAATTGCTACAACTCCCTTCTCAGTTCGTAACTGCATCTCATTCAGAAGGGCCAGGCAACACAGCTCATGTTCCCAGCACTTTGGGAGATTGAGGCAAGAAGATTGCTTGAGAACAGATCGAGAACAGCTTGGACAATATGGTGAGACTTCGCCTCTACAAAAAATGAAAAAATTAGCCAGACACAGTGGCATGTGTCTGTAGTCCCAACTACTTGGGAGGCTAAGGCTGGAGAATCGCTTGAGCCCTGAGTTCAAGACTGCAGTGAGCTATGATTGAACCACTGCATCCAGTCTGGGCACAAATCTTTATTTTCAGAGACCCTGTCTCTGAAAATAAAGGCTTCTGTGGCTTTTCAGCAGAATAGATTCCAACTCTCCTAAGCCCAATCGAAGCTTCTCAAATCTGGTCCCACTGGACTACCTCAATGTGTCTCCCATCCCTTGGTATGAAAGCAACCTTGGCGAGCACACTTCTTGAGCCCTGTCCATTCCCAGTCCAGGCCAGTGCTCACATCTCCCTGTCCTTCTGGCCCTCAGCCCCATCCATCACATGCACGAATGCTGCTCCCCTGTCTCCTACACCCATTGAATCCAACCCATTCTCCAAGCAGCACCTAAAGACCCAGGTCTTCTGAGAGTGCTCCCTAACCACTCTAGCAGGCATTATTCCCCCTCTGCTCTGAAATACTCTGTTCTTGCCATTTGCTATCCTTATCAGAGGAACTTCAAGTCCTGATGTAGCCCGGGATTCTTGGTTTATAACTTCCACTGGATCGTTTGCACTGAAGGGGTTCATTTGCACTGAACCCCTGAATAACAGACTCCAGACTTAGTGCTCCAAGAGTCTGAACTTTCCACTCCAGAATTGCTGCACTGGGGCAGGATGGAGTGGAGCAGGGTGGGAGCTGGTATAGTGTGAACATTCCTGCTTGAAAGCTCATGACCTTTGTATATATTGCCTTCAGCCTTGCCCTGGTTCTATGACACTGAGTCACCCAACTTGTTTCTGAGTCTATTTCTAATCTGTGTCCCCAGACAACTTAGACTGCAAGTGACTGTCACCCCTTAGATTGCTCAATATGCAACCTGCACAACCACACGTAGCAGTCCTGTCCAACAACACCTGGAAGTCGTCTTTGTGTAGCTGTTTATCTAGGGCCCCCAGCAACAAAAAGAGATCATACAGAGGATGAGTTCAGTTGAAAATGTAGCTTGTGGCCTGGAAAGGGGCAGCCTATGCTCCCTGGCATTCTCTGTCTCAAGTGCCAGGAACCAGGCTGAACCACCACCTGGCATCTGGTCATGCCCTCGCTCCCTCTCCATGATGAGGAAGCCCTGGGCAAGACCTTGGGCCAAGCCGAGGGTTGACCCACATTTCTGTTGCCTGGGATTCTGACAGTCATCACCATTTATTTGAAACTTTTGGCTAAAATTCTTAGAAGCTCCTGAATTTCAAGTGACTTCCCAAAATCACAGTCCCTCTTCATTTTCTTCATTTTCTATTCCCCAGAGAGCACACTGACCTCATGGGCTGCCCACATGCTTGTGGGGAGCCCATCATGGGGGGACTGAGCCTGAGTCATTCTATTAAGAGTTTCCAAACCGTGCGTCAGCATGGGCCACTCTGCAGCAAGCAGGAAATTATCAGTAGAAGTGGAAGTGACAGGGTGTTTAGTAAACATTCAAACAAGGGAGCTTAAAAGGTCTTGGAACATCGTTAAATAAACATTTAGGATGACTGAGAAGGCAGAATATGAAATGGAAAAGAAAGTGTAAACACGTTCTGTGGGTGGGAGAGGCTTTGTCATTCTTCCATCTTCTGGTCACAGGGCTATGAGGATGCTAGGCGTGATCTGAATGAAGCTGTTACTTGAAATAAAATTACCTTTTCCAAGATGGAGGACCAGTCAACAGACATTCAGAGGAAAGGAACTGGGTCTATTTGTTCATCTTAATAATCAGGTTTAACTCTGATACTCATATCCTGAGATGCTAGGCTAGGTCTAAGAGGGTCCCAGGGCACACCTGGCTCAGGACCTCACCCTCCGGGATGCCCAACAGGCAAACCAGCACTGGGACAGAACAGCCTCACTTGAGTTCTAAGTAGCTTATGTGAGCCTCAGAACAACTCCAGGATGCAGGCATTCTCACCAGGGGTAGACTGATGCTGAGAGAGATGAAGGGCACAGAGGCAGTGGCAGAGCCACAGTGGGGACTTGGGGACTCCAATCTGTGTGCCCCAGAGTCCCCACCTTCAGCAGCACCCTGCATTTCCATGAAGTGCCATGAGGGGCCCCTGCCAAGTTCCTCCTAGGGCACCACAAAGAGGAACAAAGACTGGGAGAGACAGAGGCAGTGGAGGGCCCGGCCCACAGCAACAGAGTGATGACCACAGTGGCGAGAACGTGGGTGGTGGAGATCCAGACCTGGGCAGTGTCACAGCGCACAGCATTTGCTGGCCCTTCTTTGCTCTAGAAGGTTCTCTGCTGCTAATTTGTAGGAGGTTCGTTTCTTACATGGCTCCAATCAGTCCAGGGAAAGGGCAGAGAGGAACAAGACTGGGAGCAGGCCTGGATCAAACGGGGGGTTTTTGGGGGAAGCCAGCCTACTGATTCTGGCAGTGTCACACTTAACAAAGAATCTGGAAGCCTTTCTCCTGTTCTGCCATGGTGGTTCAAGTTGGCTAGTAATCTTCTCATTACTTTATTTATTCCCGATTTCCTACAAATGCAGAAGACATGATCATAAGGTTAGTGGGCATGTCTTCTAAGGATGATCCTCCACCCAAAACACACACATGCACACACAAACACACACATGGACACACACAGACACATGGACACACAAACACATGTGCATACATGCACACATGCAAGCATACACATGCACACATGCGCAAATTGCACACACATGCACACACACTAACACATAGACACATGGGCATACAATACATGCCAGCACAATGCACATATACATGTAAACAGACATGCACACATACATATAAACACACATGCACACATAAGCATGCACGTGCACACACATGTACACACAAGCACACACATAGACACATGGACACACAAACACGTGCCTGCATACACACATGCAAGTACACACGTGCACACATGCACAGAATGCACACACATGTGCACACACACAGACATGGGCACACAAACACATGTGCATGCACACACACAAGCAAACACACATGCACACACAAACATGCACATACACACATGTACACAACGCACACATATGCACACGTGCACACAAGAGCATGCGCACANACAATACATCCCAGCACACTGCACATATACATGTAAACAGACATGCACACATACATATAAACACACATGCACACATAAGCATGCACGTGCACACACATGTACACACAAGCACACACATAGACACATGGACACACAAACACGTGCCTGCATACACACATGCAAGTACACACGTGCACACATGCACAGAATGCACACACATGTGCACACACACAGACATGGGCACACAAACACATGTGCATGCACACACACAAGCAAACACACATGCACACACAAACATGCACATACACACATGTACACAACGCACACATATGCACACGTGCACACAAGAGCATGCGCACATGAAAACACATGCACATGCATACACACATACATGTACCACCCCTTTCCCGAAGTAACTGGGACGATCAAACACCAGGGATTGCCACAGTCCATCCCCCAACAAGGGAGCCTCAGCTGGGCTGTGCCTTCTACTCTGGCACCTGGAGTTCGTAAGAACTTAACAAAGCGAAGCAAATCCAGGCAAGGCAAGTAAATAAATAACGATTCAAGAAGTGCAAGAAAAACAGCAGCAGAGCCAGATGCATCTAGCATCTTTTCCAGAGCTTCCACAACAGGCTATGACCTTGCCTGTGTTTGCAGGCTTATTCCATGTCTCCAGTTCCTTAAATACCTACATCCTCAAAGCTGCCCCAAGGCTCCCCATTACACAAGCTGGAAGTAGGGGCCAACACCCCAACTGCTCTCCATTACGCTTGCACAGTCTGCCAGTATCTCACTTGTTGCTCCCTCTCAGTTTTCTCTCTCCTGACTCCAAGTTTCTCTAGCATCTCAGGGTCTGTGTCACCCTGGCTTTCCTAAGTGCTCCCATCCTTCCAGGACCTGCTCCACCTTCCTCTTTAGTAAGACTCCCTCGCCCACTCCAGGCCAAAGAGATTCTTACTTCCCCTGAATTTTCAAGCCTAGAACTTGGCTTCCTCCCTTTATGCCAAGCCAATTAGTCCTGACTCCTCACTTAGGCCCTAAATCCTTGAGATCAGAGACCACAGTGCTGTTTCTTTGCCACCTGGCACATCACGAGGGCTTGTTAGCTGGCCGGGAGGGAACATCTGTCCTTTTTGTGATCCATCCAGGCCAGCAGTAATCACGGCAACTGGGCTGGCAGCTGCTGGCTCTGGCTGGACAGGCTGGTCCAAGGTCCAAGTGAACATACTCCAGAGACCTGGGAACTTCAGCAAAACCTTGGCACCTGCCCAGATCTGCAACAGGCTCAATCTGTACCTCCAACATAAACTTGGACCTCATTTCTTCTGTGTTGAACTAGATCAGTGACACAAAAAAAGGGGAAAGAAAGAATGTTAAAATAGCCTTCACAGTTCCTTATTGAATCAGTTACGAACTTCCACAAACAAGGTTCAATCTTCTCCAAATGGAAGTTACTTTCATAGTATAGTACAGTGACTCAAAAGAACATTTACTGTTTGTATGATTGTAGCTGCCGGCAGGGCCTCTCTGAAGCCTCACACATATGTATTTGCTTATGTGAGCTGGGATTTTTAGCTCTCTTTTTGTTGTAACATAATTATACATTTTATGTGTGAGGCTCTTTCCGTGTGGGTATTTTTCAAAATGCTGTAGAAGTTCCCATGTTGGATGGAGTTCCCAAAAACATTGACAGGGAGAAGTGAGAGGACAGAAGAAGGTCTGCAGTGAGGCCCTTTGTGCACACGTAAGACTGTGGTCTCTCTGTTCTGGTCTGCAAGAGAGACACCAGGTTTTAGAACAAGATGTGGGTGTCAACTCCAGGTCTCCCACCTAGATCTATGTGCCCTTAGACCAGCGACTGACTCTCTGAGAGAGATCCTCTATTTTTATATCTGTAAAAAAGGGGTATACAGATACTCCTTGCCTCACAATGAGGTCATGTCCTCCTGATAAACTCATCATAAATTGAAAATATCCCAAGTTGAAAATGCATTTAATACACCCAACCTACTGAACATCATAGCTTAGCCTAGCCTACTTTAAACGTCCCTGAGCACTTATCTTAGCCTACAGTTGGGCAAAATCATCTAACACAAACCTTTTTTTTTTTTTTTTTGAGACAGAGTTTCGTTCTTGTTACCCAGGCTGAAATGCAATGGCATGATCTCAGCTCACTGAAACCTCCGACTCCCAAGTAGCTGGGATTACAGGCATGCGCGACCACGTCCGACTAATTTTTGTATTTTTAGTAGAGACGGAGTTTCTCCGCGTTGGTCAGACTGGTCTTGAACTCCCGACCTCAGGTGATCCGCCTGCCTCAGCCTCCCAAAGCGCTGAGATTACAGGGATGAGCCACTGTGCCCAGCCACAAAGCCTGTTTTATAATCCAATGTTGATCTCTGTACACACATGGGCATTTTGCAGACATGATGGAATAAGAAACAAAACACAATATCCAATAAACACTGGCAACGCAGTACATCAGAAAGTGCAGGTCCCAGGACCCCCAACCTATATCAAAATTCACCATACTCACGCCTCTGATATAAAATGGCATAGTCTTTGCATGTCTCCTACCCATATCCTTCCATATACTCTAAATCGGGGTGTCCAATCTTTTAGCTTCCCTGGGCCACAATGAAAGAAAAAGAATTGTCCTGGGCCACAAATAAAATATACTAACACTCACAATAGCTGATAAGCTAAAACAAAAATAAAATTAAAAAACTCATAATGTTTTAAGAAAGTTTCTGAATCTGTGTTGGGCTGCATTCAAAGCCATCCTGGGCCGCATGTGGCCCACAGGCCACTGGTTGAACAAGCTTGCTCTAAATCATCTCTAGATTACTTACAATACCTAATATTTAATACAATCTAACTACTATGTAAATAGTTGTTATATTGTATTGTTTAGGGAATAATGACAAGAGAAAAGTCTGTGCATGTTCACTACAGATGCCACCATCTGTTGTTGTTGATTTTCCATGAATATTTTCAAGTTGCAGTTGGTTGAGTCCACAGATATGGAACCCCGGGATACAGAGTTTGATTCTATAGGCCATTCACCCTTGTGATTGCAGGGCTGCCTGGGAGCTGCGGCTCGCTGCTGCCTAGCATCAAAAGACAGCATCAAATGCATATTGCTAGCCTGGGAAAAGATTATAATTCAAAATTCAAAGTGCAAGTCCATCTGTATTAGTCTCTTATGGATACCATAACAAAATTCTACAATCCAGGAGGCTTAAAGCAATAGAAACGTATTCTCTCACAGTTCTGGAGGCCAGAAGTTTAAACTCAATGTGTCAGCAGGGCCGCGCTCCCTCTGAAGGTGATGAGGAAAATCCTCCTTTCTTCTCCAGCTTCTGGAAGCTGCCAGCAAAGCTTGGCTTGCAGACACATTGCTCCAATCTCTGCCTTGGTCATACAAATCTCCCTCTCCTTTATCATATAAAAACAGCAATCATTGTGTTTAGGGCCCATCTTAATCCGGTATGACCTCATCTTAATTTGATTACATCTACAAAGACCCTATTTCCAAATACAGTCTCCTTCTCAGGTACCAGAGATTAGGACTTGAACACATCTTTTGGGGGATACAATTCAATTGGCTATAAGCAGATAATAGTAAACACTGCTCCAGATTGTTTCTTGGGAAAAACAAAATCACAGAACACACAATGATGGGTCCATAGAGTGCAATAACTGAGGACCCACTGAGTCATGGTGAACTTGGTCTGCACAAGGATGGGGCCTGAACAGCCCAGGATGGGATGTTGGCTCCACAGCTGGAGGCCCAGGAAGCAATGTGCAAAGGTTAACAGCAGTAACATGCTTCCTACCAGCCCCTCTGGTTGAAAAAAGGTGCCCATCAGCTTCGATTATAGATAATAGGGCTTAGCTTCCAGAGACAGAGGTTGACTGGGTGTTTGGGTCCTTAGGGAGTGAGTTAGATCACATATTGGAGAACTAAAGCAACAATCTAGTCACACACTAGCCAGACACGGCAGGATGAGAGAGAAGAAACATGCTGAGCACAGAAGTCCCCCTGGCCTAAGGACAGAAAGACCACCTGCTAGAAGGAACAGGGTTAAGATGTGGCTGCTCTGGTAAGGACTGGCCCAGGGGTGAAATGGGCCTGTTGCTTGGAGGAAAGCCAGAAACGAGAGGAGGTTCCCTAGGCAACCATAACAAACTAATGTCATTTCTCTCTTTGCAGTGGTGACCTACTGGTGACCCCGGCCAACTTGGAAGCCTGCTTCTGTCTGTCTCTCTCGGGGGTTCACGTGGAAATCCTACCCTATTCAAGGGCCCAGTTCAACATCTACTTGCTCTAGAACCCTTCCCTGACTACGCCACACTCCCTAACCAACTTATAACTTGACCACACCACTTACTCCTGGTATTAGTCCATTCTCACAATGCTAGAAAGAACTGCCTAAGACTGGGTAATTTATAAAGGAAAGAGGTTTAATTGACTCACAGTTCAGTATGGCTGGGGAGGCCTCAGGAAACTTACAATCATGGCTAAAGGCGAAGTGGAAGCAAGGCACCTTTTCACAGGGTGGCAGGAAGGAGAAATGCTGAGTGAAGGAGGAAGAGCCCCTTATAAAACCATCAGATCTCATGAGATCTCACTCCTTTCAGGAGAACAGCATGGAGGAACCACCCCCATGATTCAGTTACCTCCACCGGGTCTCTCCTTTGACACGTGGGTATTATGAGGATGACAATTCAAGATGAGATTTAAGTGGGGACACAAAGCCTGACCATATCACTTCTATGAAAGGTTCCATACATTAATCTCTCCCTCTCCCCAAAGGAAACAGGAGTTCCTTGCAGGCATAGACCATGGCTTACTCTCAGTGCTTTCATGGCCTCAAGTGTGCTGCTCAGGATACAGCAGAAACTCAATAAGCACTTGTTTGTCCATTTCTTATTTCTCACCCATTCTCCTTTTTAGAATTTTGTAGATTCTAAGAGAAAGTAAGCAATGTATGTCTATACCCCAAGACACAAGCATTAACTCTTGGAAGGCTTGCTGTTTTTCAGAAATCGATTCTCTTCAAGCGACATCATGTTCCAATAACTAAGTGTATCATACTATTCTCTGATTGGTCCAGGAATCCTCCTCTCTCCTTCTTCACCCTCAACCACAACTACTTATTGAGCACCATGTGCTAGACACTCCGTTAATCATACGAAATGCCAACAGGAAAAGTCACAGCCTTTTGGAAACCAGAGTGCTTATTTGTCTTGTTATAACAACCTCATCCAACTATAGACATTCTGCATGCTTCTGACACACTTGGCAAGGGTTGATCATAAAAAACTAGCTGAGTCCCTCTGCTGGAAAATGAATGAACCAATGGCAAAAGAAAAGGGGGGGGTGGGGTGGGGTTTCCGAATTCAAAACAGGATATGGTGATGATATGTATAAACACTGCCTTTCTCCTCCAAGAAATGTAATTCGAAAGCCATTTTATTTTAGTGTTTGATTTGGGAGACTGGCTTAGTTGCGTGGCATGTTATCAATGCAAAAGAATGGAGTCTATATGGGTCATGGTAGAAGAGGAAGAAATCCAACAGACTTGGCCGCTTTACCTCTCATCTTCCAGTGTGCCCATGATACAAGCACATCATCAGCATTTCAAACACAGAAATATCTGTACCCTGGGGAAGAACAAAGTTCTTGCTTAAGGAGGACTTACTAACCTTACTATAACATGATCAACAGTGAAGTACTCCCCTGGTAGAAGGAAAAGAGGAGCTGGTGTGTGCAGAGATCACATGGAAATAGAGGAAGCAGGAGAGCAAGGAGGAGGTGCCAGGCTCTAGTTAACAAACAGTTATCATAGGAATTCAATGAGAACTCCCTTACCCCCAAGGGAGGGCATTAATCTATTCATGAGGGAGCCACCTTCATGACCCAAACACTGATTGATATGTGGACATAGTTTTGTCATAACAGAGTCCAATAGGATGTTTCCTATAAGTTATAAGCACCTATATATATATACTATTTCCTGAATTAAAATCAACATTTGATTGAACTCTATTTGTAAAGTCTTTAACTTTACACTCATATATTATTTGCATATTTGCATATTATTATAACTGCATAGATATATTATCTAGGCAAAAATGATTACTAGAATAGTCCCGGGCCAGGCAGGGTGGCTCACACTTGAAATCTCAGCGCTTTTGAAAGCTGAGGTGGGAAGATCACTTCAGGGCAGAAATTCAAGACCAGCCTGGGCAACATAGTGAGACACTGTCTCTACAAATATTGAAAATTAGCCAGGTGTGGTGGCATGCACCTGTGATCCTACCTACTCTGGAGGCTGAGGTAGTAAGATCACTTGAGCCCAGGAGTTTGAGGCTGCAGTCTGAACTACCACACTCCAGCCTGGGCAACAGAGTGAGACCTTGTCTCTCAAAAAAAAAAAAGAAAAAGAATAGTCATATCCTGGAATTATGCTGAATGTGAAGAATAGAACAGACACTCTCAACTGGAAGGAATGAGTATCAGAAACTCACAGACTACCCTACACCTTTCCACCCTGCTATGGTTTAGGTATGGTTTGTCTGTCTCCTCCAAACCTTATACTGAAATTTGATTCTCAATGTTGGAGGTGGGACTAATGGGAGGTGTTTGGGTCATGAAGGTGGCTCGTTCATGAATAGATTAATGCCCTCCCTTGGGGGAGAGGGAATCCTCATTGAGCTCCCATGATAACTGGTGGTTAACTAGAGCCTGGAACCTCCCCTCTTGCTCTCCTGCTTCCTCTCTCTCCGTGTGATCTCTGCACATACCAGCTCCCTTTTGCCTTCTGCCATGAGTAGAAGCAGCCTGAGGCCTTCCTCAGATGCAGGTGCCCAATCTCGAACTTATAGCCCCCAGAACTATAAGGTAAATATACCTTTTTTTCTTTATAAATTGCCAGGCTTAGGTATTCCTTCTCAGCAACACAAAACAGACTAAGACACACCCCAAACATGCCCCTGAAAGTAGGGTAGTCCCCCTACCACATGTGTTTTCAAGTAGCTCCTCATGAGACCCAACCAGTCACTGAGGGCATTGAGAGACCCCTGGATTTGGGTTTAAAACATGATGGTTTTCTAAGCAACTGAAGTGAGAAGTAATTAACATGATTACTTTCTGGTTCTGCAAATTCCTGTTCAAGTTGCTAAGGAGATCATTAATAACAGCATAATGTCTCTTAGCCCTGACAAGAACTTTCTATGCAAGACAACTTTCTTGTCAGGGCTAAGGAGGTAAAAGTGATCCTGAATCCCTGACTTGAGACTCTCATGCTACCTCACCTATTTTGGAGATGACTTAGATAAGTCAAATCTCTCTTGCCTTGCATTTCTGTAAGAACTTAATGGGAAAATATGTGTTAAAACACTTTTTAAAAGTTTAAACGACATAAGGAATTCTTGTACGAGCAATAAGAATGATAGAATGAAGTCCTACAAGGACCTAGAAGTGGAAAACCATACGAGAGAACAGGCCTGTGACCGTTTCAAGCCCTGGACCCATAGATCTGTCTCCAACAGGGGTGGCATCTTATTGCTTGATATCCAAATGTCAGCATCGGGGCAGGACAAAACAACAGGTTTTGTTCTCAGAGACACAATGGTTATGTTTCTTGGGATCCTCTGTCTCTCAAGCTGCCTTTTTTTTTCTTCTTCTTTTTTTTTTTTTTTTTTGACAGAGTTTCACTCTTGTTGCACAGGCTGGAGAGCAATGTCGCGATCTCAGTTCACTGCAACCTCCGCCTCCCAGGTTCAAGCGATTCTTCTGCCTCAGCCTCTTGGGTAGCTGGGATTACAGTTGCCCACCACCATGCCCAACTAAGTTTTTTGTGTTTTCAGTGGAGACGGGGTTTCACCATGTTGGCCAGGCTTATCTTGAACTCCTGACCTCAGGTGATGCACCTCCCTCGTCCTCCCAAAGTGCTGGGATTACAGGCATGAGCCACCGTGCCCGGCCAAGGTGTCAGTTTGTAAAAGAATCATGGAGCCTTGAGAAGAATGTTTTCCCAAGCTTTGTGATAAGTGGATTTGTGTGGTGTCAACTTCGCTAAAGTGAACTTGGTTTCTCAAATTCCCTTGCATCGTCCCGGGTTAGTGAGGCTGACCAGAGGCATCATATGCCATATTTTGAATCAGAAGTCAGATTCTTTGGACCCTCAGAAGGTCAGGCCAATGTACCACGTGCTGTAACATCTCATGCACAGCACCACTTACCTGCGCCTCACCTTGCTGGGGTGGGGATGCAACCAGGCCCTCAGCAACTCCAGATCCTGCCAGATCCTCCCCTTCAGCATCTTCAATTCCTAGGCCAGTTATGATTGATTGATTGATTGATAGATTTATAGAGACTTAGTCCAGGCTGGAGTGCAGCCCAGGCTGGAGTACAGTGAAGCAATCATAGCTCACTGCGATCTCAAACACCTAGGCTCAAGCAATCCTCCCACGTCAGCCTCCTCAGTGGCTGGGACTACCGGTGCGCACCACCACAACTGGCTATTTTTATTTTTTAGTGACAAGGTCTCGCTATGTTGCCTAGTCTGGTCTTGACTCCTGGCCTTACGCAATCCTCCTGCCTTGGCTTCCCTTGTAACTCCAAGTGCTGCAATTACAGCACTTTGGGAAGCCACATCCAGCCACTACTAACATTTTGGTAAAAATTAAAATTATAGCGGGGCTGATTGATTGTTTCTAAATGCACTGGAGAATCTGAAGAAACAAAGTAATGAGACCAGGGCTTAAAATCCCCAAGCTTCCTAAAAGGAATTTGAAAGTTTCTATTCTGGACCTAAAATAAACCTTTCTCCTGTAGTCACCAGGTTGGGATTTCTGAAAACCAGAACTTAACCTAAAGTCTAGTACTAGAGGTAGCTGAATTGGAAGACAAAGTGAATTCTCAACTTTACAGGGTCTCTAATGTAGTTAGGACACGGATTTTGAAGGAGCGGGACCCTGAAAATTGGGAAAGAGACACAGGGATAGATTCCAACCTATGAATTTTGCCTATCTCCCTGCCAGTGCCCGGAATGAGGTGATTAGTGTACTCTTGGCTGAAGAATCTATGATGCCTTACCCTAACATGGAGTCTTTGCAAGGAAGGGATTGTGCCTCTTCAACCCCCTACTTTCGCCACCTCTTTTTGCTTCTAGAACTACAGCTAGACTCCAGTCCAACAGGCCCCAGAGGAAAAAGTGTAAAGTGCAATCCAGGAGGAAGTGTAATATGCACCAAAATAATTCCCTAATTTTACCAATTTCTGTGGATACGAACATGGAGAACATGTGTGGAATGGCTCCTACTGGTGTGAGACCACTGGGAGGAAAATAAAGTTGCAGCAAGCCAAATGTATTGATATGGGCCTACTAGGCAGAGATGCTGGAATCAGTGAGTTATTTTAAGTTATCTAAACTGTTAGCTGATAGTGGTGCTAACAGTTTGCTTGGTTGGTTGACAGAAACCATGACAAAAAGTTGGTCTACACAACATGTGGTTAAAATGCCAGATTCCTTGGCATATTGTAGATAATTGTATCAAAAACCTTAGAAGTCAAGAAAATAAATAGACAAGACACAAACTGGTACAAAACAGTTGCAAATCGCATATCTGTAAAAAGGTGTGTATCCAGAATGTTTAAATAAAGATCTAAATCCCAGAATACATAAATAACTACCTGAATTTTAGCATGGGAATAACTACCTAAGAAGGCATTAGAAACTGTGCAAAAGCCTTGGACAGACATGTCACTAAAGTGGATGCATGGATGACAATATGCACATGAAAAGAGGTTGAACATTACCAGCCATTAAGAAAGTGCAAGTTAAACCTAGGCAATGCCATTCAGGACATAGGCATGGGCAAAGACTTCATGATGAAAACACCAAAAGCAATTGCAACAAAAGCCAAAATTGACAAATGGGATCTGATTAAACTAAAGATCTTCTGCACAGCAAAAGAAACTAGCATCAGAGTGAACAAATAACCTACAGAATGGGAGAAAATTTTTGCAATCTACCCATCTGACAAAGGTCTAATATCCACGATCTACAAGGAACTTAAACAAATTTACAAGAAAAAAACAAACAACCCCATCAAAACTTGGGCAAAACATATGAAAAGACACTTCTCAAAAGAAGACATTTTTGTGGCCCACAAACATATGAAAAAAAGCTCATCATCACCGGTTATTAGAGAAATGCAAATCAAAACCACAATGAGATACCATCTCACACCATTAAGAAGTCAAGAAACAATAGATGCTGGTGAGGTTGTAGAGGAATAGGAACACTTTTACACTGTTGGTAGGAATGTAAATTAGTTCAACCATTGTGACAGACATTGTAGTGATTCCTCAAGGATCTAGAACCAGAAATACCATTTGACCCAGCAATCCCATTACTGGGAATATAAATCATTCTACTATAAAGACATATGTACACATATGTTTATTGCAGCACTATTTACAATAGCAAAGACATGGAACCAACCAAAATGCCCATCAGTAATGAACTGGATAAAGAAAATGTGGTATGTGTACACCATGGAACACTATGCAGCCATAAAAAAGAATGAGATCATGTCCTTTGCAGTGACATGGATGAAGCTAGAAGTCATCATTCTCAGCAAATTAACACAGGAACAGAAAACCAAACACTGCATGTTCTCACTCATAAGTGAGAGTTGAACAATGAAAACACATGGACACAGGAAGGGGAACATCACACACTGGGGCCTATCGGGGGGGTGAGGGGCAAGGGGAGGGAGAGCATTAGGANATGCCCATCAGTAATGAACTGGATAAAGAAAATGTGGTATGTGTACACCATGGAACACTATGCAGCCATAAAAAAGAATGAGATCATGTCCTTTGCAGTGACATGGATGAAGCTAGAAGTCATCATTCTCAGCAAATTAACACAGGAACAGAAAACCAAACACTGCATGTTCTCACTCATAAGTGAGAGTTGAACAATGAAAACACATGGACACAGGAAGGGGAACATCACACACTGGGGCCTATCGGGGGGGTGAGGGGCAAGGGGAGGGAGAGCATTAGGAGAAATACCTAATGCATGTGGGGCTTAAAACCTAGATGGTGGGTTGATGGGTGCAGCAAACCACCATGGCACATGTATACCTATGTAACAAACCTGCACATTCTGCACACATATCCCGTAACTTAAAGGAAGAAAAAGTGCAAACTAAAGCCATGAAGAGGTAGCACCAAAAGAGATAGCACTACCGGAATGGTTAAAATTTAAAAATAAATACTAAGTGTTGGAGAGGATGCGGAGAAAGTGACTCTCTCATATAGCCACCCTAAAAAATAGATTGGTTGTTCCTTTAAAAGTTAAATATATACTCCCAATTATTTGCCTTAGAAAAATGAAAGCATATTCACACAAAAACCTGTACACAAATGTTCATAACAGCTTTATTTGTGATAGCTGAAAACTGGGAATAACCCAAATGCCCATCAAAGGGTGATTGGATAAACAAAACAAACAAACCAAATATATATGTAATGGAATTTTTGTCATGTGTATTCTTTTTTAATTGACAGAATTTGTAAATACTTGTTGTATATATGATGAGTACATGTCACTTGGGAATGCATACGTATGTATTGTGGAATGACCAAGTCAAGCTAATTAACATATGTTTTACCTCACATGCGTATTTTTTGTGATTAGAACACTTAAAATCCACTCCCAGCAACTTTCAAGAATACAATACATTGTTATTAAGTATTGTCACCATGGTGTGCAGTAGATCTCTTGAGCTTATTCCTTCTTTCTAACTGTTCAGCTGTTAAAAAGAAGGAAATCTGGTAATTTGCAACAACATGGATGAAATGGGAGGAAATTGCAAGATTTCCTTCTTTCTAAAGGGTGAACCAACCCAAATGCCCATCAATAATAAACTGGATAAAGAAAATATGGTACTTATACACCATGCAATACTATGGAACACTATGCAACCATAAAAAAGAATGAGATCATGTCCTTTGCCATGACATGGATGAAGCTGGAAGCCGTCATTCTCAGCAAACTAACACAGGAACAGAAAACCAAACACTGCATATTCTCACTCACAATTGGGAGTTGAACAATGAGAACACATGGACACAGGGAGGGGAACATCACACACCGGGGCCTGTCAGGGAGTAGGGGGCATGTGTCTCTTCTCTTCTTTTTGTAATCTTTAGAAATATTTTATTTTATTTTAGAGGCAGGGTTTCACTCTATCACCCAGGCTGGAGTGTAGTGGTGCAACCATAGCTCACTGCAGCCTCAAGCTCCTGGGCTCAAGTGGTCCTCCTTCCTCAGCCTCCTGAGTAGCTGGGGCTATATTCCTTTGTGTCAATGTACCACATTTTCTGTATTCACTCACCTGTTGATGGATAGTTAGGTTGATTCCATATCTTGGCTCTTGTGAATAATTCTGCAACGAACGTGGGAGTGCAGAGATTCCTCTTTTTTTGTTTGTTTGTTTTTGTTTTTATCTTTTGAGACAAGATCTCACTGTTGTCCAGGCTGAAGTGCAGTGGCACAATCATGGCTCACTACAGCCTCAACCTCGAAAGCTCAAATGATCTTCCCACTGCAGCCTCCTGAGTAGCTGAGACTACAGGCATTATACCATGCCCAGTTATTTATTTATTTTTTTTAAGTTTTTGTAGAGACAGAGTCTTGCCATGCTGCCCAGGCTGGTCTAAAACTTCTGAGCTCAAAAGATCCTTTCACCTCAGCCTCCCAAAGTGCTGGAATTACAGGCATGAGCCACCATGCTCAGCCCAGCTAGTTCTTTAACATTCTGACTTCATTTCCTTTGGATAAATACCCAGAGGTGCAATTGCTGGAGCTATACAATAAAATATCACTCAGCAATAAAAAGGAACAAACTATTGATATACATAATACATTAGATGGGTCTCAAGGTCAAAAAGCCCATTTCGAGAGGTCACATATTATACGATTCAACTTATGTAACAGTCTCAAAATGACAAAACAGTGATGGAGAAGAGGTCAGTGGTTGCGGGGGTTAGGTTTGGAAGAGCGTGACTGTGCAGGGCAGCACGTGGGATTTTCTTTGAGGTATGGAACAGTTCTAAATCCTGACTGTAGTGGTCATTATGCAGATCTATACATGTAATAAAATTTTATGGAACTATACAACAAAAACAAAATCACCATGTAGAGAACATTTAACAGGATAATTAAATCAATGGGATTTTGGCTCAGGTCTAAGTGTGTCCTTAAAGCCCCCAAATACTCAGTTGCTATTCCCTCTGTTTGGGAACTGGAATACACAAACTCAGCAAGGGGAAAATCCTCACATTCCACCCTGACCCACAGAGTGAGGGCTGTAATGGCAGGAAGGCCAAGGAGAAGCCAGGACACCTGCCTCCACCTCCTGAAATACAACACCGAAGGCAACATCCCATTTCTAGAGGGACTGAGAGATTCATACCACAACTAAGACCTTGGCAGAGGTGAGTGGTGATTCCCACTGCATCACTGTCAGCTCACATGTTTGACCTGTGCAGAAGTCGAATCTTCAAACTGACAGTGGATTATCATCAACTTAATTAGATGTTGGTTCCAATTACAGCGGCTGTTCCTGATGTTTTCATTGATGAAGAAAATCAATTGTCCCATAGGATCCACATGCAGCCACTGATCGGGTGAATGCTTTTTTCTGTATTTCTGTGCTAGCTTCCTAAGGCTGCTATAACAGAGGACCATAGATTGGGTGTCTTAAAACAACAGAAAGTTGGCCAGGTGTGGTGGCTCGTGCCTGTAATTCCAGCACTTTGGGAGGCTGAGGCGGGTGGATCATCTGAGATCAGGAGTTCGAGACCAGCCTGACCAACATGGAGAAACCCCATCTCTACTAAAAATACAAAATTAGCGGACATGGTGGCACATGCCTGTAATCCCAGCTACTCGAGAGGCTGAGGCAGGAGGATCGCTTGAACCTGGGAGGCGGGGGTTGCAGTGAGCCGAGATCTTGCCACTGCACTCCAGCCTGGGCAACAAGAGTGAAACTCCATCTGAAAAAAAAAAAAAAAAAAAAACGGCAACAGAAATTTATCACCTCACAGTTCTGGGTCTGGACCTTCACCATCAAGGCATCAGCAAGGCCCTGCTCCCCATGAAGGCTCCAGAGAAGAGCGCCCTTGCCTCTTATAGCTCCTGGGGGCTTCCAGCAGTCTCAGGGTTCCTTGGCCTGTAGATGGGTCTCCAATGTCTTCCTCCATCTTCACCTGGTGTTCTCCCCCATGTGTCTCTTCTCTTCTTTTGCAATCTTTAGAAATATTTTATTTTGTTTTAGAAACAAAGTATCACTCTGTCGCCCAGACTGGAGTATAGTGGTGCAACCATAGCTCACTGCAGCCTCAAACTCCTGGGCTCAAGCGGGCCTCCTGCTTCAGTCTCCTGAGTAGCTGGAGCTGTAGGCCGGCACATGCCACCACACCCGGCTAATTTTATTTATTTATTTGTTTTGTAGAGACAGGGTTTCTCTGTTTTGCCTGGGCTGGACTTGAACTTCTGGCCTTAAACAATCCTCCTGCCTCAGCCTCCCAAAATGTTGGAATTATAGGTGTGAGCCACCAAGCCTGGCTTCTTTTCTCATTTTATAAAGACACCAGTCATATTCAAGATAAGGCCTTACATACTGCAAAGACCTAATTTGCAAATAAAGTCACGTTCTGAAGTTTAGCTAGACATAAAAAGGGTGAGGGAGAGGGAGGCAATATTCAGCCCAGTATAACAGCTGTTACTCAGGACATGAGGATCAGGTTGCTTTTAGCTCATAGGGCCAGAAATATACCTTCACTGTGCTATCTCGGGGCTAATCCACCCTCCAGACCTATGTCATCATCTACTCCATAGGGACCTTAGAAAGTCTCTCCATTCTGCAGGAAAGCATACTGACTATTACATGGATAATATCATATTAATTGGTCCTAGTGAAAAGGAAGTAGCAACTACATTAGACATATTGGTAAGACACACAAATGCCAGACTGTGAGAGATTAATTTCCCACAAAAATTCAGAGACCTTCTATCTGGGTGAACTTTCTTGGGATCCAGTGGTCTTGGACATGTTGAAATATCCCTTCCAAACTGTAGGGCAAGTTGCTGTTTCTGATTCCTCCTACCACTAAGAAAGAGACACAGTGCCTAGCAGGCTTCTTTGGATTTCAAGGCGGCATACGCCTCATTTGAGTACTCTGACATATTTACTGAGAAGCCCAAAAAGCTACCAGCAAAACAAGAGAAGGCTTGGCAACAGGTCCAGACTATGTGCGCTACCCGACTGAGGACATGACTGGTACTTGAAGCACCTGTGGCAGATATAAATGCCATATGATGGAAACTTTCACAGGTCCCTCTGGAGAAATTGTGGCACAGACTGCTGGCATCTGGGGGCAAAGCAATGCCATCCTCTGTGGTGGACCACTGTCTCTTTGAGGAGCAGCTCCTCGGGTGCTACATGGCCTTTGTAGATTGAACGCTTGACCATGCACCACTAAGTTATTGCAGAACTTGAGCTATCATGAGCTGTGTGTTGTCTGATAAATCTGGGTGTGCACAGAGGCACTCTATCATCAGCTGGCAGTGATAATCATGCTACTGGACTTGAGCATATCCTGAAGGCACAGCAAGTGGCATGAGCAGTGGGGCAGATGCCCACAGCCTCTTCTCCTGCTCCATTGCCTCCTTCCTCTTATCCTGCACTGAGGATCTCATCCAGAGATCCCTAAGACCTGCTGTTTGAGAAACAATACCTTTGGGCCTCATTCATGGGTGTTGAACCGGGAAGAGAGCACATGTTGTTCACTTTGACTGTAAGAGGATTAGCCAGAGATACAAACACATGCTCATGATTCAGCGGGGATAGTTGGGGATTTGTTAGTAACATGATTGGAAAATTGGTAACAATGTAATCTAGGGAAGAAGCAGGTGATTAGATCTCCTGAATGGGTACCACGTGCGAAGGTATGTGGCTCTTGTGAAAGCTCTTAGAAGAGCAAGCTCAGCAGAGAAGGAACAGAATGATCATATGGATAAAATAACCTGTCCTATGAATAAAATGAGTCAATGTCATTTCCCACTGACAGTTGTCCTTATTTACTGGGCTAGGGCAACATGGATGGAAGTCTTGCACGGGCTCAGCATAGACTTCTCACCATGACTGATCTGACTACAGCCACAGTCACAGCTGAGTCCAATCTGCCAACAGTGGACACCAACATGGGACCCTTGTTGTGGTGCCATTCCCTGGGAAAATCAGCCAATCATCACTTTAGTCATGGAAGGGGCAGCAATTTGATCTCACCAAAATAATCCCTTACTCTGGACATGATTTGCCTTTCCTGCCCGCAGCTCTGTCAGCACCACCAATGGACTTTGCCATATTCATGCCATGCAGAATTGTTTCCTACTGAGGAACTCATTTTACAGCAAATGAAGTATGGCAATGGGCTTGTGCCCATGAAACTTGCTGGTCTCACCATGATCCCATAGTCCTGAAGCAGCTGGCCTGTTAAAACAATGGAGTGGCTTTTTGAATCTTCCATCATGGCACCAGCTGGAGGGTAACACCTTGTAGGGCTGAAGCAACGTCCTCCAAAGTAAAAGGTATCCTCTCCATACATGGTGCTGTTTCTCCAGAGACTGGAGGCAAAGGCTTAGCAATGAAGGAGTGGAAATAAAAGCAGATCCTCTCTCTGTCACAATGGATGACCCACTAAGAAAATTTGTGTAGTCTGTCACCGCAGCTTTGGGTTCTGCTGGTCTAGAAGTCATAATCCCCATAGGAGGAATGTTTCCACCAGGGGACAGTGACAGTTCCATTAAAATGCAAGTTAACACTGCCACACACCCACCTTGGGCTCCTCATGTCAGTAAATCAAGAGGCCAAAGAGGGGGTAACTGTACTGTCTGGGGTGACTGATCCTGATTATCAAGGGAAAGTTGGGTTATTATTACACAATGAGGATAAGAACTGTTGTAATGGAATAAAGATTATAAAATATGAGGATTATAGTGAATCTCCTACAAGAGATCCCTTGGGATGTGCATTTGCCCTTTAGTGCTGCCCTAACAAATCACCATAAACTGAGTGGCTTGAAACAGCAGAAATGTATTCTCTCACAGCTCTGGAGGCTGGAAGTCCAAAAGCAAGATTCTCCCTCCAAACTCTCTGGGGAAGGTTCTTCCTTGCCTCTTCTGTCTTCTGGTAGCCCGAGGAATTCCTTGGCTGGAGGCAGCATCCCTCCAACCTCTGCCTCCATCATCACCTGGCTATCTTCTCTCTGTGCCCGCGTCTTCCATGGTGTTCGCCTTCGTATGTGTGTGTCTGTGTCCAAATTTCCCTCTTCATATAAGCCACCAGTCATACTGGATTAAAACCCATCCTAATGACCTCATCTTAACTTGATGCTATCTGCAAAGATACCATTTCCAAATAAGGTCACACTTGCAGGTACCAGGGGTTAGAATGTATCTTTTGGGAGGACACAATTCAACCAGTAACATGGTACCTCCTAGTACTCCCATGCCCCAATATTACATTAGTAGAATTAATTATAATAGAATTTTAATTACAATGGAATAAATTAATGGAAAACTACAGACAGGACTGCAGGCTTGGGTCACCCCATTAGGCAGGGAACTATGATGATCCAAGGTGATTGCTAAAAGCAAGAGAAATAAATATGGAATGAAAAGTGTAAGAAGATACTTAATAATAGAACTGTAATAGATAAGAGTATCTTTTTATTTTGATAAGAACACATTTGTGTATATATTAAGTTATTTTCTTTCTTGCCTTCTTCTAATTTCCAACCATCTAATGTAAGTTGTATTAATAGTAGTTAACCTTATGTCTCAGTATTTGAGCCAGATAATGTCAATGGGAGAATGTATCTCAGCTAGAGATGGATTGACTCTCATCCACAAATGGATAAAGGGACTTTGCATCTTTTAGGGAGAAGGTTAGGGTGTTTTCAGTTGTATGGACAGTTGCATTATTTTAGGTGAAAGCACTATTTTGATATTGTCTTTTTCAGGCAATTAAATATGTTAAAATAGTTGTATGTGGATCAGAAGGTTACAAGGGGTAGATAGTGGTAAATATGTATCAAGTCAACTTAGCTTGACTATGGAATCATGGTGAGACCAGTTCTAGCAAAACTATAGCTGTGGTTCCTGGAAGTCCTGGGTTACTATCAGCCACAAGACACATTTAGTGTGAGATCTGGATGGCAAAAGTGAAGCCAAAGCTAAGTCCTTTTTACATTCAGAAAGTTGGCGCAAGGTACCAGGCTACTGCTACTGCTTGCCTCGTGGCCCCCGACTCTGTGAGCTCACCTTGTCAGTGTGGTGACTCCACCTCCAACCTCACCCATTTCCCCCTACACTGATCCATCTCCTAAGAGTCTGAGCTCCATGCCAGCGGCTGCCAGTTTCTCCTGCCCTTCACCGCCCATCTTCAAAGTTGAGTCGTGGAGAGGATGAGAGGTTGCCACAGGTTCTCATCCATGTCACAGCATCTGTGTCACCTGCATAGATGCCGGTTCTCTCTTCCCCCATTTAGGTACATCCTTGCCTCCCAACTGCCTGTCTGCTGGATTCATACTCCCACACCAGAGGAAGAAGAAGTAACCCCACACATAAACCTTTATATATTTATTTATTTATTTATTTATTTATTTATTTAGAGACAGGACTTCTCTCTGTCGCCCAGGCTGGGGTATGGTGGCATGATCATGGCTCACTGTAGCCTTAAACTCCTGGGTTCAAGCGATCCTCCTGCCCTGGCCTCCTGAGGAGCTGGGACTACAGGCATGAGCCACCACACCTGGCCATCTGTCATAAATCTTTTGACTAACTCCCACAATTGTGTAAAGTCAAGTCAACAAATTCTTTATTACATATCCTACTGGTCCTGCTTCTCTGATTGAACCATGGCAAGTCAATGCCACTGCAGACCCTTAATCTGCCAGCCTTACCAGACACTGACAGGTTGCCTTAGCCACCCCACCGGTCCTGCTAGAAGCTTTCCATGGGGTCAGACCTGCAAGTCATCCTGCCAGCTGAGGGCCTGAAGAACCTGGATCATTGTGACTCACAGTATGTGGTTCACGGACCCATTGATTAATGTTTGCCCTGTGGATATCTTCTTTAAAATGCCATCTATCCAAAAATGTGTTTAATAACCACCAATTAAATTTTGTTCTCATCTTTTATGACTCACAGATAGTAAAAGCTGCTCATCAGCCCAGGAAAGCCAACATTCCTCCCCTGCACTGGTATAATTCCAGCCAAAGGAAAGAAACTTGACAGGTGGTCAGTTTTTCAAAGGCCACAGCAAAGGGAAAGTGTCACATCTTTCAGTTTGCCTCAGAAAAGCCTGTGGGAAGTGGGGAGGGGGTTGCAGTCTGCAGATGGTAGGGCCATGACAAACCGTTCCAGCAATGCTACCAATGGGATCGCAACCCAGTCTTCAGCAGAGCCAGGGATGCAAGGAAGAGGGGAAAGAATAGGTGGAGAGGTGGGGAGCACATGGACTGGGGAACATCGTGTGGCATTCTGACTGATCTGATCCTTCCTGAAACAACATGAAAGAAGAACTGCACACAACTCAACAGAGAAGAAAGGTGCCCTAGAATGCTTTGGGTTAAGTGACATCAGGGATAGGTCCTGCCATCCTCTGTCCAGTTGGTGATGTCAGCAAAGCTCAGGCAACATTACAGAAAACCTACAGAAGACAGTCACTCCAGCCTTAGTTGGTCAGGACTCTATAGTGGGAAATGAACAAAAAAGAGTTTATCCCATGGCTCACCTCCTAGGAATAATGACAAAGATGATGATAACAATGGAAACATTGGCATGAAGCAAGAGACTTCCATGCCTGATTTTACTCTGTTGTTAATTAAGTTTCTAATTCTGAGTCCACAGTGTCACCATTCTTGGCTTAGTTTGCATCTTATAAAAGAAGAACGCTGAAGCATAGGGTGTCCTTGGCAAAGATGTGGATGCCCATTGAGGTATGCATGCCCCTTCCCCTGTGTAGACTCGCTGCTGCCCAGCCAGAGACTACACTTCCCAGATGCCCCGTGATCCATTCTCAGCAATGGAATGATGAGCGAGAGTAATTGGAGCACTTCCAGACCAAAAGGGACAAAAGCAGATGGGTCTTTTCCAAACTCTCTTTTCCTATATCCTGGCAGGATGTTGGCACACACAGCAACCTTGGAAACCACAGGTCCAGAGCCCCCATGCTTCAGCCTGTGTCCCTGAACACCCAGACGGAGTGAGTGCAGACTAGGACTTGATATGAATGAGAAATAGCCCCTCATTATGTTCAACTAGTGACCTTCTAAGATTTCTCCATCAAAGCAGCCTTTAAGCTTTAAGTTTATGACTAACAATTTACAAATACTGTTTTGTTAATATTTTTAACTTAACGTGACCTAGAGAATGACAGCCATGTGAAATAAGTCAGATACTTTTCTCATTTTACAAATAAAAGCCTGAAACTAAAATGCTGAAATTGTTCCCCAAAGTTACTGACAAGCAGCAGAGCCAGGAGGTAGAAGCAGGGTCTTGGATTAGGTTTGAGTGCAAGAAGTAGAGTGGTGCTGGCATTCATACCACAGGGCTCTGGGTGCCATCCTGGGCCTACCTGGGACTGCCTCTGTGATTTTAAGGAATTATTTAATTTCCCTCAGGAGCCATTTATTGGATAATAAACAGGAAACAATAGGCCATGTCAATCTTGTAAAGTTGTAAAGATAAAGGGAGGCTGGACATGACGGTTCATGCCTGTAATCCCAACACTTTGGGAGGCCAAGGCGGGAAGATCACTAGAGCCCAGGAGTTGAAGGCTGCAGTGAACTATGACTACACCACTGCACTCCAGCCTGGGTGACACAGCAAGACTCACACTTATTGAACATCTACCATAGACCAAGCACTGTTCCACCATCTTGAATCTATTGACTCATTGACTCATCCAACCATCCTACAAGTTATATCCTCCCTATTTTCAAGATGATGTCATGGGGCTAGTCTGTGTTCTCTCCTTGTGTGAAAAACATGATTCCCATTCCTGACCCACCACAGGGAGGCATGTATTGTGAGCTAGTTAGCTCCCAGTGGGAACAGGCTTACACAAATCCACACCTATGTTCTGTTCCAGTCTACGGCCAATACCTGTCTTGGAGGAAGAAATAGCCCAAGTACAGGGAAGTTACAACTTTCTGCTCAGGACTGCCAGCATGTGGAGCTTCCAGGTCCGGGATGGATGAGACAATTCCCCAGGGAACTCCCTCTGGCTAGATGATTGAAGATGTTAACAATGCATCTAGTTGCACCCAGCCACACTCACCAGGGGAGAAAAACGCTACTGCCCCCACAAAGCAAGTGTACTTCAAGGAGCTCCTAGTCAGGCTTGTGTTTTCAAATCTGGCACATGCACACAAAAAAAGGGCCGGGCACAGTGGCTCATGCCTGTAATTATAATCGCAGTACTTTGGGGAGGTTGAGGTGGGTGGATCACTTGAGGTCAGAAGTTCGAGACCAGCCTGGCCAACGTAGTGAAATCCCATCTCTACTAAAAATACAAAAATTAGCCAGGCATGGTGGCAGGTGCCCATAATCCCAGCTACTTAAGAGGCTGAGGCAGGAGAATTGCTTGAACCTGGAAGGCAGAGGTTGAAGTGAGCTGAGATTGTCCCACTGCACTCCAGCCTGGGGACAGGGCAAGGCTGCTTCTAAAAAAAAAAGAAGAAGAAAAAAAGAAAAAAAAAAAGAGAGAATAAAAAGTTTAGTTCTTTGATTATACAAGTAAATACTTCTCCATTAAAAGTAATTTATACTGTTGTGGAAAATTTGGAGGTATAAATACACTTAGAAGTTTGAAGAAGAGCTTGTCTTCCCTGGTCTACGTCCTCTGCTCCTAGAGGCCCAGCCTCTGTGGCCCTGTGACCTGCAGGTATTGGGAGATGCCCAGCTAAGACACCAGGTCCCCCAGGAAGCCTAGAAATGGTCTCCTCCCAGGATGAGAGAGGAATGAAAATTTAAAGGAAAGAAACTCTGGGCTTCCAAGATGACTGGATAGGAACAGCTCCAGTCTGCAGCTACCAGTGTGATTGATGCAAAAGATGGGTGATTTCCACATTTCCAACTGAGGTACCTGGTTCATCTAATTGGGACTGGTTGGACAATGGGTGCAGCCCAGGGAGGGCGAGCTGAAGCAGGGCAGGGCATCACCTCACCTGGGAAGCACAAGGGGCTGGAGAATTTCCCTTTCCTAGCCAAGGGAAGCCGTGACAGACTACCTGGAAAAACGGGGCACTCCTGCCCAAATACTGCACTTTTCCTGAGGTCTTAGCAACCGATAGACAAGGAGATTCTCTCCCATGCCTGGCATGGTGGGTCCCACACCCACGGAGCCTTGCTCACTGCTAGTGTAGCAGTCTGAGATCAATCTGCGAGGCAGCAGCCTGGCTGGGGGAGGGGCGTTCGCCATTGCTGAGGCTTGAGCAGGTAAACAAAGCGGCCTGGAAGCTCAAACTGGGTGGAGCCCATTGCCGCTCAACAAGGCCACTGCCTCTAGATTCCACCTCTGTGGGCAGGGCACAGCTGAACAAAAGGCAGCAGACAACTTCCCCAGACTTAAATATCCCTATCGGACAGCTGTGAAGAGAGCAGTGTTTCTCCCAATATGGCATTTGAGCTTTGAAGACGAACAGACTGCCTCCTCAAGTGGGTCCCTGACCTCTCCATGTAGCCTAACTGGGAGACACCTCCAAATAGAGGCCTACAGACACCTCAAATAAGGGGCTGCCCCTTTGGGATGAAGCTTCTAGAGGAAGGATCTAGCAGCAATATTTGCCGTTCTGCAATATTTGCTGTTCTGCAGCCTCCACTGGTGATACCAAGGCAAACAGTGACCAGACTGTTAGAAGAAAAACTAACAAACAGAAAGGAATAGCATCAACATCAACAAAAAGTTCATCTACACCAAAACCCCATCTGTAGGTCACCAACATAAAAGGCAAAAGGTAGATAAAACCACAAAGATGGGGAGAAACCAGAGCAGAAAAGCTGAAAATTCTAAAAATCAGAATGCCTCTTCTCCAAAGGATCACAGCTCCTCGCCAGCAATGGAACAAAGCTGAACAGAGAATGACTTTAGCAAGTTGACAGAAGTAGGCTTCAGAAGGTCGGTAATAACAAACTTCTCTGAGCTAAAGGAGGATGTTCGAACCCATGGCAAGGAAGCTAAAAACCTTGAAAAAAGATTAGATGAATGGCTAACTAGAATAAACAGTGTAGAAAAGACTTTAAATGACCTGATGGAGCTGAAAACCATGGCATGAGAACTTCGTGAGGCATTCACAAGCTTCAATAGCCAATTCAATCAAGTGGAAGAAAGGGTATCAGTGACTGAAGATCAAATTAATGAAATAAAGCAAGAAGACAAGATTAGAGAAAAGAGAGTAAAAAGAAATGAACAAAGCCTCTAAGAAATATGGGACTATGTGAAAAGACCAAATCTATGTTTGATTGGTGTACCTGAATGTGATGGGGAGAATGGAACCAAGTTGGAAAACACTCTTCAGGATATTATCCAGGAGAACTTCCCCAACCTAGCAAGGCAGGCCAACATTGAAATTGAAGAAATACAGAGAAAACAAAGATACTCCTTGAGAAGAGAAACCCCAAGACAAATAATTGTCAGATTCACCAAGGTTGAAATGAAGGAAAAAGTGTTAAGGTCGGCTAGAGAGAAAGGTCAAGTTACCCACAAAGGGAAGCACATCAGACTAAAAGAGGATCTCTCGGGAGAAACCACACAAGCCAGAAGAGAGTGGAGGCCAATATTCAACATTATTAAAAGAATTTTTAACCTAGCATTTCATATACAGCCAAACTAAGCTTCATAAGTGAAGGAGAAATAAAATCCTTTACACACAAGCAAATGCTGGGAGATTTTGTCACCACCAGGCCTGCCTTACAAGAGCTCCTGAAGGAAGCACTAAACATGGAAAGGAACAACTGGTACCAGCCACTGCAAAAACATGGCAAATTGTAAAGACCATCGATGCTATGAAGAAACTGGATCAATTAATGGGCAAAATAACCAGTGAACATCATAATGCCAAGATCAAATTTACACATAACAATATTAACCTTAAATGTAAATGGGCTAAATGCCCCAATAAAAATACACAGACTGACAAATTGGATAAAGAGTCCAGACCCATCAGTGTGCTATATTCAGGAGACACATCTCAAGTGCAAAGACATACATAGGCTCAAAATAAAGGGACAGAGGGAGATCTACCAAGCAAATGGAAAGTGAAAAAAAGCAGGGGTTGCAATCCTAGTCTCTGATAAAACAGACTTTAAACCAACAAAGATCAAAAGAGACAATGAAGGCCATTACCTAATGGTAAAGGGATCGATTCAACAAGAGCTAACTATCCTAAATATACATGCACCCAATATGGGAGCACCGAGATTCATAGAGCAAGTCCTTAGAGACCTACAAAGAGACTCAGACTCCCACACAATAATAATGGGAGATTTTAACACCCCACTGTCAATATTAGATCAACGAGACAGAAGGTTAACAAGGATATCCAGGACTTGAACTCAGCTCTGCAACAAGCAGACCGAATAGACATCTACAGAACTGTCTACCTCAAATCAACAGAATATACATTCTTCTCAGCGCCATATTGCACTTATTCAAAAATTGACCATGTAATTGGAAGTAAAGCACTCCTTAGCAAATGTAAAAGAACAGAAATTATAACAAACTGTCTTTCAGACCACAGTGC
>NW_016808044.1:1799706-1893735 GCF_001698545.2 Rhinopithecus bieti
TGCACACATATGTTTATTGAGGCACTATTCACAATAGAAAAGACTTGGAACCAACCCAGGTGTCCATCAATGATAGAATGGATTAAGAAAATGTGGCACACATATACCATGGAATACTACACAGCCATAAAAAAGGATGAGTTCGTGTCCTTGCAGGGACGTGGATGAAGCTGGAAACCATCATTCTCAGCAAACTGTCACAAGGATAGAAAACCAAACACCACATGTTCTCACTCATAGGTGAGAAGTGAACAATGAGATCACTTGGACACAGGACGGGGAACATCACACACCAGGGCATGTCGGGGGTGGGGGGCTGGGGGAGGGATAACATTAGGAGAAATACCTAATATAAATGATGAGTTGATGGGTGCAGCAAGCCAACATGGCACATGTATACCTGTGTATCAAACCTGCATGTTGTGCACATGTACCCTAGAACTTGAAGTATAATAAAGAAAACAAAAAGATATGACAGGCTGGGAGGAAAGGCAGGTGGGGAATTATTGTTTAATGGGCACAAAGCTTTTGTGTAGAATTGTGAAAAGTTTCTGGAAGTAGATAATGGCATGGTTATACAACATTGTGAATGTATTTACTGCCACTGAATTTTACAATTAAAATTATTAAAATAGTAAACAAACAAACAAAAAGTTTGAAGAAGAGAACTGTTATCACCTAAAATCTCTCTTCTCCCCAAGATAACCATGCTAACATTTTGGTGTATTCTGCGTAGACAAAAAAATAAACTGCATTTTTAAATAAGATTGAGTCACATGATACAAGTGTTTTACTACTCTGCTTTGTTCTCTTAACATTTTATGATAAATATTTTATTGCCATTAAGAATGCTTCCAAAACACAATATTTAGCTGAACAATATTTTTTGGACATTCGGGCTATTTATAATTTTTCACTCTGATATATGGTGCTGGGATGAACAGCTTTAAAAAGAAGTCTTTGATCACATTTCTGATTACTTCCTTTAGAAGATACTTAAAAGTGGAATTACTGGGACAAATGACATAAATATTTTAATGAAAATTTTTATTGCCAAATAATTTCCAGAAATTGGCCAATTTACAGTTCTATCTGCATCTGTCAGTGCAGACACATTGCAAAACAAGTCAGTATTTTAAATGCTTTTCAGAGTAGCAGGAGGAAATGGTGTTTCATTTTTTTTTTAACTCCTTTTTTTTGATTAATGGTTCTATTGACCAATTCTTAGTTTGTTGACCATTTGGATTTCTTCTTTTAAGAATTGCTTGTTCGTTTCCTTTGGTAATTTTTAAGTTGGTATGTTAGTATTTTTTATTGACTTGATATAATTAGGAGCTGCTTATTTGTCATGCTCGTTGCAAATATTTTGCCTGTTTTCATTTTACTTTTAACAATTTTTTATTTTAAAAGTCAGTCAAATTTAGCAGTGGGGTCATTTTACTTTTAACTTGTATTATACAGGGATTTTGTAAATATAGCTGGTTTGGGGGCTTTTCTTTGTTTTACGTGGTTAAATCTAACAAGTTACCTTTGTGATTCCTCCCATGATCTCATGCTTATAAAGCTCTCTCCATCCCAAGATCAGTTACACGTGCTCTTATTTTCTTCCAGATAATTAAGAAAAGATATAAAATCACAACACATTAGCATTGCAAGAGTTGGCGAAGTCCTTCATTTCATAGATGATGAAACTCAGGCTTAAGGGGTAAAGTAACTCAAAAACCAGATCACGCAGCCAGTAAGTGGAAAAGCCAAGATTTTCCTTTTGGTTGAGGTATAATTAGCACACAATAAGATGCACACCATCTCAAGTCATCAATTTGATGAGTTTTGATAATTGCAGACACTGTTGTAATCACCACCCAAATTAAGATACAGAATATTTCCACCACCATCAGCAACCACTATCTGAGATCTTTCACTGTAGGGTATATTGCCTAGATTTGGATTTTATAAAAACGGAATCATAAAGTACTTTTTAGTGAATATCTTCATTCACTTAGCATAATATGTTTGAGATTCAACCATGCTGTTGTGTCTATCAGCAGCTCATTCGTTTTTTATTCCTGCATAGGATTTGTATGAATCTACTATACTATGAATGTACTATATATACGAATATAATATAATATGTTTATCCATCCTCCTGTTTAGGAACACTTGGGTTGTTTCCAATTGGGGGCTATTATGAGAAAGGCAGATATGAATAAGTATTTGTTTGGACATGTGATTTCATTTCACTTGGGAGTGAAATTGCTGGGGCACTGAATGGATGCACATTTAACTTGATAACAAAGTAGGGCTAAGGTTTACTATCTGACCCTAGAGACCATGCCCTAAGCCACTGGACACACTGTGCCTCACAGACCCAAGCACTGAGAGATCAAGTTTAAATCCCAGCTATTCCCTTTCCTTGCTGTGAAAATTTTGGCAAGTTCCTTAACCTCTCAGTGCCTGGTTTCCTCATCGGCACAACCGACCCACTCCATCTCCTAGGGGTTGTTGTGAAAATTAAGAGTTAATACAAATAACGCCCTCAGAATGAGATCTTGCACGTGGTTGGTTTATTATTATTGTGTAAGAATGTCTCTACATTTAGTTTGTCAGATACTGGACTCAGAGAACGGTTCTCTTGAAAGTAGCCAGGAAAGGTCTCCCTGTGATGGTGGGGCCACTCTTGAAGACTGCTTGCGGCAGAATGCTGTCCCTTCCCACAAAGTCAGCTGGACCTGCTGTGACTGTCCCAGTGCTCCAATGTGCTGCCTCAAGTGCCCCTGCTGCTTCTGCAGTGCTCATTCTCCAGGTCTTGTACTTGTCCTTGTGGAGTTCAGCACACACAGCTCTCCTGATCAGAAGGTGGCCCTAGCCCGTCCCTGAGGACTCACTGCTTTTAAATACTCCTTAGCACCTGAGCAGGATCCCATACCCTGCTGTACCTCTCCTCCTTGGGGGGCCAACCAAGTTGCACAAGACTCCATTGGCTGTGGCTAATCCCTGATGACCTAGCCTGCAGTCCATCTGGAGGCAGGTCTTCGGAGAGAACGCATTCGCACCCTGGTGTAGTGCTGCTGGGCCTGGATGGCAGAACACCTTTCCAATCCTGAGTGCAGTTGTCCCTCAGAATCCTTGCGGGATTGTTTCCAGAACCCCAAGATTACCCAAATTCATGGATGCTCAAGAATCAAGTTTCAGATGTCAAATTGTCTATAACCTAGGCACATCCTCCTGTAAACTATAAAAATACCTAATACAAAGCCTACACATCATTTCGTGCGCATGAAGTCAACGTAGTTGTCAACAGGCAACAAAAATTCAGGTTTTGCTTTTGCAACTGTGAAATGTTCTTTCCCAAATATTTCAGTCCTCAGTTGGTTGAATCCATGGACGCAAAAGCCATGAATATGGAGGGTTGACAGTACTTCCTAATTCATTCCAAAATATCACCTACTTCTGCCCTTCCTCCATGCCAATCTTTCCCACTGGATGAGAAGCTCCATAAGGTCAGAGTCTAAGACAATTTAGTCCATGGGGCCCAGGCACATCATTATTCAGGCATTCAGTAAGCATTGTTGATGGATAAGGAAAAATACATTTATGTATAAGTATTCAATGCTTATCCTCTCCTCTCACCCTCGAAGGAGATTTCTGCCTTCCCTCGTATTTCAGCTTCTGGACTTTTATTGAAAAGATCAGAAAAGGGTTGAAAAGAAGAACAGAGCTCAGAGATGCTTTTTAGATTTCTTTGGAAAATAGAAGCAAACTATTAATCCACCAACAGGAGTACTTATAATTTATAATTATGGCTGTGCATATAATAGAGTATATAGTGAAAATGCAAAATCTAATACACACTTTATCCATGGACTCTATCCATGCACTTATCAACATGCATAAATCATGCAAAGTTCAGTTCTTAAAATTTGGAGAGTGATACATGCATACATATATATGTGATACCATTTAAATAAAATTTGAAAAATGCAAAATGTTGCTATTATTACTATGATACCTAGTTATGAACACATACTATGTAGAAATAGTACAAAAACATGTATATAAAATAGTGTGAGTGTGATAAACACCAAATTCAGGAAGAAGGTTATCTAAGTTTGGACCAAATTGTGTAGATAAATTATTTGTGAAGAATAACTGAAAGTTTTGGAGCCACAACTGACTTGATCAGAGTTGCAGTTTAGGACGGTAAATCTTACAAGAGAAATGGAGGAGAAGTTGGTTAATTCAATATTTATCAAGAGTCCATTATCAGCCAGGTGCAGTGATTCACACCTGTAATCCCAATGCTTTGGGAGGCTAAGGCAGGAGGAGGATCAATTGAGCCCAGGAGATTGAGACCAGCCTGGACAACATGGGGAGACTTTAACTCAACAAAAAAAAAATTTAAAGTTAGCCAGGCATGCTAGCATGCACCTGTCATCCTAGCCACTCAGGAAGCTGAAAGAAGAGGATTGCTTGAGCCCAAGAGTTCAAGGCTGCAGTCAGCGATGATCACGTCACTGCATACTGCACTCCAGCCTGGGCAACAGAGTGAGACACCATCTCAAAAAAAAAACCAGAAAAATCCATGATGTGTCAAACACTGTTACAGGCACTTGTGAACCAACAGAAACCCTTGCCCTCAGTTGCATTCTTGCTGGTTTCTAGACTTAAGGCAAAAGAGTTTGTTTCACATCTGATCTGGTGAGGGCCTAGAGCCTCAGGATTGGAAATGAGGAGGATGGATTACCCAGGTAGAAGGCACAGCCTGCTCAAATGTGCAAGGCACTGCATCAGGTATGAAAATGAGGTGTGGCATCTCAGTGGCCTGAAGGATGGGTGTCCCTGGGTGAAACCAGGAACATAGAAGTGAGAAAGAATGAGCACTTGTTATGTGCCCAGCCCTGCAGCAGGGCCCAAGCTCTGCCAAGGTGGATGTCATGTTCTCTGCCCCCAAGCAGCTCAAATTACTTCTGACAACCATTCATTCAGCAGTTCATTCAGCAAATACTTTCTGAATAAGTGTGCGGAAATCTGTACTGGGTAACTGTCATCCTAGCAACCTAGCAAGAATGTGATCTACGGCCCCACAGCAGAATGTGGCTGTGGTTTGGGGGGGTCTGGTGCAAAGGTGAGAGGTTCCCTGACTCCAGGCAGGAAGGAGAGTGGGAGAGTTACGATGTGCACTTGTCTCTCACCCCGTTTAAGAACCTGCTCCTCTCCTCCTTAAACACTGTTCATTCCCAGGTCCTGGTCCTTCATGGGCTCAGCCTCCAGACCCACAGGCCACAGCCATAACTCTCCAAACTCAAAACATCCACTCAGGGAAGATAAATCTCTGCTTCTGGAAGGACTCTCTCTAGGCAGGAGGGTTAGAAAGGCTGCCTGAGGCAGCTGACTGCTCCTGTGGGCTGAATGTCACTCTGGCGAAGCAGAAAGCATCTGTCAGTGAGTCAGAGACCTGGGTTTCAGTCTCAGCTCTGCACTAAAAGCTGGGGGACCTTGTGCAACCGCTTCCCTTCTGTGGGCCTCCACTTCTTCATTGGTATGAAGGCACACTTAGATCTCTTGGGGCCACTCCTGCTATAACCATTGTGTTTCGTTTTTGAGGGCTGCTGTAACAAAGCACCACGAGCCGGGTGCCTTAGAGCAAGAAATACGTTTTGTGTAATTGCTCTGGAAGTGAACAGTCTAAGAGCAAGATGACAGCAAGGCTAATTCTTTCTGAGGATTGTGTGGGAGGATCTGTTTCATGTCTCTCTCCTGGCTTCTCCTGGTTTGCTGGCATACTTCGGTGTTTCTTGGCTTAGGGACACATCACCTGGATTTCCGTCTTGATGTTCACATCATGTTCTCCCTGTATGCGTGTGTGCTGTATGTGTGTGGAAGGTGGGGGTGGTGTCTCTAACTTTTTTTTTTTGAGACACTCTTGCTCTGTCACCCACGCTGGAGTGCAGTAGCATGATCTTGGCTCACTGCAACCTCCACCTCCCAGGTCCAAGCGATTCTCCCGCCTCAGCCTCCTGAGTAGCTGGGACCACAGGTGTACACCACCATGCCCAGCTAATTTTTATATGTTTAGTAGAGATGGGGTTTCAACATGTTGCCCAGGCCAGTCCCCGACTCCTAGCCTCGAGTGATTCACCTGCCTTGACCTCCCAAATTGCTGGGATTACAGGAGTGAGCCACCACACCCAGCCTGGCATTCTTCTTATAGGACATCAGTCATATTGGATCGGGGCCCACCCTACCTACTCCAGTATGACCTAATCCTAACTCATTATACCTACACCTATTTCCAAATAAGGTCATATTAGTCATATTCTGAGGCATTGTGGGTTAGGAGTTCAACACACAGATTTTGTAGCAAGGACACAATTTAACCCATAATGACCATCCTGACCTTTTAATTCCTCCTCCCAGGGACCTATAGGGTGACTGTAACATTTATCATTCAAACAGGGGATTTTGAGAATGAAAAGGGGAACTACTAACAATTGTGGCAAATGACAGGTGTCACTGGGGACTGGCCCAGGTAAGTGGGGATGCTGGTCCCCTCAGAGGCCTGAAGGATCCACCGGGGCCAAACACGAGGCTGGTTGCAGGGCCAGGGGCTGCTTCCACCTCCCACAAGGTCAATGTGTGACCCAGAGGAAAACTACATCATCTCTCAAAATGAGAATGGACAGAGTGAGGGGAGAGACAGGAATGGGATAAACCACTGCCTGGAGACGTGCGGAGGGACAGGAAGAGGCTGGTGCTGGCATGTGGCACCTGGAGTTTAGTTGGAGAAAAGTCACCATTTTCAAGCAGTAGCGCTTCCTGATGTGTGAGTATGGCCGCAAGTCCGGGTGGGACATGCACAGTGTATGTGGGACTATAGGATGCATGGAGAAGCCCCGCATCTATCTACACCGAGTGTTTAATCCATCCTGGGGGACACTGATTCATGTGAATGATTAGAGGGCATCCTTATGCTCAGTGGAGAAGAACTGGGCTCCTTAGTGCAATCAAAGTTCAGAAAAGAAGGCATTCAGCCAGGCGCAGTGGCTCATGCCTGTAATCTCAGCACTTTGGGAGGCCAAGGTGGGTGGATCACACGGTCAGGAGTTCGAGATTAGCCTGGCCAACATAGTGAAACCCCATCTCTACTAAAAATACAAAAATTAGCTGGGTGTGGTGATGTGCACCTGTAATCCCATCTACTTGGGAGGCTGAGGCAAGAGAATTGCTTGAACCTGGGAGGCAGAGGTTGCAGTGAGCTGAGATCGTGCCACTGCACTCCAGCCTGGGCGGCAGAGCGAGACTCTGCCCCCCAAAAACAAAGAAAAGAAAAAAGAAAAAGAAGTATTTGAGTGCTGTAAAGTAACTGGGAGATTTGTGCTCACAAAGGTCACTTGAGAGCAGAGGAACGAAAGTCCAGTCATGTAAGGGACAGACTAGAGTAGCCTAAGTAAACATGGCCTCGAAAGATGAACTGAGAAATGCTCTTCCCATCTCCATTTCCTATATTCTCGTGGAATCAGCATAATTTCTTCCTTAAATATCTGATAGTACTCTTCAGTGAAGCCACCTGGGCCTGCAGTACTCTTTGTGGGAAAGTTTTAGATTATTAATTCAATCTCTTTCACTGATGTGAGTCAATTGCATATTTTTACTTCTTCTTGAGTCAGTTTTGGTAAGTGGATTGCTTTAGTGGACCTGTCCTTTTCATCTAGGGTATCAAATTTATTGGCATAGAATTTTTCAAAATAGTACTTTATTAATGCCTTTGGGATCCTTATGATGTCCTAGATACAGTAAACATATGGCACAGTCATGTACCACATAACGTTTTAGCCAACAATGGACTGAATATGCAATGATGATCCCATAAGAGTAAAATGGAGCCGAAGAATTCTGGTCACCTAGTGAAGTCATAGCCATCATAACATCGTAATACAATTACTTTATTTTTTAATAAATTTAGTGTAGCCTAGGTTTACAGTATTTATAAAATCTATGGAAGTGTACAGTAATATCCTCAGCCTTCTGAATAGTCCATTCTCACACTGCTATAAAGAAATACCTGAGACTTCATAATTTATAAATAAAAGAGGTAGGGTTGGCTCACAGTTCCACAGGCTGCAGAGCAAGCATAGCAGCTTTTGCTTCTGGGGAGTCCTCAGGAAACTTACAATCATGGTGGAAGGGGAAACACCCATCTCACATGGCAGAGGCAGGAGGAAAACAGAGGTGGGGGCAGGTGCCACACACTTTTAAACAACCAGGCCTCTTAAGAATTCTATCATGAGAACAGCACCGGGGAATAGTGCTAAACCATTAGAAACTGCCCCCATGATCCAATCACCTCCCACCAGGTCCCACCTCCAGTACTGGCAATTGGACATAAGATTTGTGTGCAGACGCAAATCCAAACCATGCCACCTTCACATTCACTCACCACTTACTCGCTGACTCACCAAAGCAACTTTCCATCTCACAAGCTCCATTCACAGTAAGTGTCCTGTACAGGTCTACCACTTTTGATCTTTTGCACTATAGTTTTACTTTATCCTTTCTATGTTTAGATACACAAAAACTACTGTGTTACAATAGGCTCTACCATATAGCCTAATTGTGTGGTAGGCTGTACCATCTAGGTTTGTGTATGTGCATTCTGTGATGTTTGCAGTGATAAAATCACCTAATGACACATCTCTCAGAATGTAACCTGCTGTTCAGTGATGCATGACCACTGTCATACATGTGATCTGTCACTGACTAAAATGTTATTTGGTATGTGATGATATTATAAATCTTGCAAAGTATTATTACAAAGGAGTCAACAATCTTTTAAAGAAATTCAAAAAGGAAGGAAAGTATCTTTTATATTTAATCAAATATTTTCTGTTTCTGGCACTTTTCATTGCTTTTTGTATCTAATGTCTCTCTATCTGGTATCATCTTAATTCTGCGTTAAGAACTTCATTTAGCATTTCTAGTAGGGTAGGCCTCTTGGATAAAATTCTCTCCGCTTTTGTTTGTCTAAAAGTCTTCACTTCACCTTTTCTTATTTTTGGAAGACACTTTTGCTTGGAATAGAACTTTTGTCGACAAGTTTCTTTCCTTCCCTCCCTGCTCTTCAAAGACACCACTTCATTGTGTCTGACTTGTGTAGTTTCCAACACAAAAACAGCCTTAAATTTTATATTTGCTCTCTAATACATAACATGTCTCTCTTTTTTTGTTGTTGGCTGGGTTGCTTTTTTAAAATTTTCATTTGATCACGTTTGCAGCAATTTGCTTATGATGTGCCCTCAGGTGCTTTTCTTTGTATTTTCCTACTTGAAATTCTCAGAGCTTTTTGAATTGGTGCCTTTCCAGTTTTTATAGATTTGAGCATTTTTTAGCCATCATTTCTTCAAATATTTATTCTGCCCCCTTTTCTGGGAGTCTAATTACATATACATTGACCAATTGATATTGTCCAATGTGTCACAAAATTCTGTTCATTTTTTCCTAGCAATTCATCTTTTTTGTTTTGTTTTGTTTCGAGACAATGTCTTGCTCTTTTGCCCAGGCTGCAGTGCAGTGGTGCAGTCTGAGCTCACCGCAACCTCCACCTCCTGGGTTCAAGTGATTCTCCTGCCTCACCCTCTCTAGTAGCTGGGATTACAGGCACCCACCACCATGCCCAGCTAATTTTTGTATATTTAGTAGAGAGGGGGTTTCACCATGTTGGTCAGGCTGGTGTTGAACCCCTGACCTCAGGTGATCTGCCCATCTTGGCCTCCAAAAGTGCTGGGATTACAGGCGTGAGCCACCTGTAATTCACTGCTCCTGGTGAATTTTTTATTTTAATTGAGCATTTCTATGATTCTATCTTCGTTCCTTTCTTGGCATATCAGTTATACTTCTCCTACCTTTTTTCAGTCATTGCCCTAGAATTTGCAATATACATTTAAAACTAAGCCAAGCCCACTTTCAAATAACAATATACTGCCTCATGGGTAGTGTGAGTACATTATAATAACAAAATAACCCAAAATCCTTTTATTACTCCTTGTGTCATTGCTGTCATTCATTTCATTTATATGTAAGCATACACAAGTGTGTATATATAAGTATAGTTGTCACAAGCATATATTAATATATATGTATTCAGTTATAAATCTTATGTATATATCTTACGTACATAATTGAAGGTACAGTTGCTGTTATTATTTTGAACAAACTGTTATGTGTTAGATCAATTAAGAATAAGAAAAATAGGCCAGGTATAGCAGCTCACACCTGTACTCCTAATACTTTGGGAGGCTGAGACAGGAGAATCGCTTGAGCCCAGGAGTTAGAGACCAGCCTGGGCAACACAGTGAGAACCCACCTCTATTTTCAGAATAATAATAATCTAAAAAAGAAAAAAATTAATAAGAAGAAAAATAAACTTTTTTATATTGATGTTCTTCCTTTCTTTATGTAGATCTAAATTTCTGACCTATACTATTTTCCTTCTCTCTAAAGAACTTCTTTTAACATTTCTTACAAGGCAGATCCACTGGCAAATAAATTCCCTACGTTTTTGTTTGGCTGAGAATGTCTTTATTTTTTCTTTACTTTTGAGGATAATTTCACAGGGTACAGCATTCTAGGCTGGCGGGGGTTTTCTCCCAAACCTTTAACTATTTCACTACATTCTCATCTTGCTTGCATGGTTTCTGAGGAGAAGTTGGATGCAATTCTTAGCTTTGCATCTCTCTAGCTAAGCTGGTTTTTCCTTCTGGCTTCTTTCAGGATATTTTTCTTTATTTTTGGTTTTCTGTAGTTTGAAAATGACATGTCTAGGTGTAGTTGTTTTGGCATTTATCCTGCTTGGTGTTCTCTGAGCTTCCTGGACCTGTGGTTTGGTGTTTGACATTAATTTTGGAAAATTATTGGTCATTATTATTTTAAACATTTCTTCCGTTCCCTTTCTCTTTTTATTCTCCTTCCGGTATTCCCATTACATGTATGTTACACCTTTTGTAAGTGTCTCACAGTTCTGTTTCTTTTTTGCAGTCTCTGTTCTCTTTGCTTTTCAGTTTTAGAGGTTTCTATTGATCTATCCACAAGCTCAGAGATTCTTTCCTCAGCTATGTCCAGTCTACTAAGAAATCCATCAAAGGACTTGTCCATTCTTCCTTTCTCTCACAGTATTATTGATCTATGGTATTTCCTTTTGGTTTTTCCCCTTAGGATTTCCATCTCTCTGCTTATATTACCTGTCTGTTCCTGCATGCTGTCTACTCTATCCATTATGACCCTTAGCATATTAACAGGAGTTGTTTTAAGTCTCCTGTCCTAATTCTAATATCCCTAACACGTCTGGTTCTAATGCTTGCTCTGTCTCTTCAAACTGTGTCTTTTGTTCTTTAGTATGCCTTGTAATTTTTTCTTTACAGCTAGACATGATGTAGTGGGTAAAGGAAATGCAATAAATAGACCCTTAGTAATGTGGCGGTAAGGTGTATGTGTAGAGGGGGAATAAGCATTCTATATTTCTATGATGAGGTTTCTGTCTCTTAGTGAGTCTGTGCCTCTGGACTGTGAACTCCACAATTTTTCTCCACCTTAGGTTGGACAGGATGACTAGAGTGGCTGAAGTTGTGTTATTTCCCCTCTCCTACATAGAAGGGTTAGGACTGGCTGGATTTGGGCATTTCCTCCTTCCCTCCCAGGTCATTAGGCTCTGATAAAATTCCAGCAGGTTAGACTCTAGTTAACTAATTTCTCCCGACAGCAGACCTTGTTAAGACAGTGTTCTGGCCTATTTCAAAATGGCTCCTTTCTCTCGCCCGTCCTGCTGAAAGCGTGATGAGATTTTTCTCCAGTATTTACTTTGAGAACCTGGTTGATATCCTGAAGACAAAACTCACATAAGTGTGGGGGGGGTCTCCTAAGACTGGGTCTCCCTAGAGCTTTTAAGTCTCAGATTTGTCCATGCCCAGACTCCAGCAGCTTGTCAATTACAGTTCTGGTTTTCCCAGGCAGCAGTGGTTCCTGCAGAGGTTGCTGCTCTAATGTACTGTGATTCTCTGTATTTGCTTGTCTGTCTCTTTAATTTAGGGAGGAGTAGTTTGCCCTATTCTCTTATGCATCTAAGAAGAATGGTTGATTTTTCAGTTTGTTCAGCTCTTATTGTTAGGACAGAGTGGCAACTTCTAAGTTCCTTATATGGAGAACAGAAAACCAGGAGTTGCGTTTTTCATTTCAGATATTATATTTTCCACTCTAGAATTTCTGTTTTTTTTTTTATATCTTCTATTTTCTCTCTCCATTATCTTCATATTTTCCACTAGATTTTAAGCATATTTATAATGGATTTTTTAAAATAAATTTTTAATTTAGAATAATTTTAGATTTGTAGGAAAGTTGTAAAGGTAGTATAAAGTTACTGTACACCATTCCCTAGATTCCCTTAATGTTAACATCTTGCATGACTATGGTACATCTGTTAAAAGTATGTGCTTTTGGCCGAGTACAGTGGCTCACGCCTGTAATCCCAGCACTTTGGGAGGCCAAGGCAGGCAGATCACTTGAGGTCGGGAGTTCAAGATCAGCCTGGCCAACATCGTGAAACCCCATCTCTATTAAAAATACAAAACTTAGCTGGACGTGGTGGCACACATCTATAGTTCCAGCTACTTGGGAGGCTGAGGTGGGAGAATTGCTTGAACCCAGGAGGTAGAGGTTGCAGTGACTCGCCACCACAGTCTAGCCTGGGCAATACAGTGAAACCCTGTCTAGAAAAAACAAAACAAAACAAAAGTATGTGTTCTGAGTTAAACTGAATTCCCCAAAAAAGATATTGAAGTCCTAACCCCTGGTACCTGTGAATGTGACCTTATTTGCAAATAGGGTTTTCGTAGATGTCATTAGTTAGGTTAAGATGAGGTCATACTAGAGTATAGTGGACCCTAACTCCAATATGACTGGAATCCTTATAAGAAGAGACACACAACAAGAAGGCTGTGTTATGAAGGAGGCATAGACTGGAGTGATGCATCCACAAGCCAAAGAATCCCAGGGTTCGCCAGTGACTACCAGAAGGCAGAGAGAGGCCGGAATGATTTCTCCCTAAAGCCCTTCAGAAAAAGCACCATCCTGCCAACATCTTCCTACCAGACTCAAGGCTCCAGAACTGTGAGAAATACATTTATATTATTTTTAAGCCACCCTGTTTCTAATACTTTGTTACACAGTCCTAGAAAACTAATACAAGGAAGATACTAACATTGGTACATTACTATACAGCAAATTCCAGACTTTGTTCAGTTTTCACCACTTTTCCCCTTAATGTCCTTTTTCTGTTCTGGAATCCAGTCCAGGAGACTGTGTTTGCATTCAGACATTGCATTTATCCTGTCTCCTCTGGACTGGGACACTTTCCAAACTTTGCTTTCCATGATCTTAAAAGTACTGGTCAGCATTTTGTACGTGCTTCTCAGTTAGAGTTTCTTTGATATTTTTCCTAGTGTTAGGCTAGAGTTTTTTAAAAAAAAAATACCAGAGAGGTGAATTGCCCTCTTATAACATCATATAGGAGATAAATGATATTAACCAGATATATCAGCAGGTATACAAACCTTGATAAACTGGTGAAGATCGTATCTGTCAGATCTCTGGCTGTGAAGTTACCATTTTCCCCTTCCATCCTCTATTTCTTGCAAGTGAGTCACTAAGTCCAGTCACGCTCAAGCGGATGGAAATAGGGAAAACTAAATTTCTTTTCTGCTAAATCCACATGTCTGTCATTTCTGGGTTTCTTTTGAGTAATTTTTTCTCTCCTGGCTATGGGTCACATTTTTCCTGCTTCTTTGCAAATCTAGTGCTTTTGTGAATGTTACATTCTTGAGTGTCAGATTTTGTTGCATTTCTTTCAAGAGTGTTGGACTTTATTCTGGCTTTCAGGTAAGTTATTCACACATCAGTTGAATAGTTTGGGCTTTAAAAAAAAGAAAACCTTTTTATCAAGCAGGAGGTCTAGAGAAGTGTTACTCTAGATTAGTTAAGTACCTCTCCCAAGATGTGTACCTTCTGCAGCTGTTCTAGTATTAAACTAGGCTTCTCCAAGCTACCTGGTGGAATTGAATGAGTCCCAGTCTGATGTAAGCTCTGGAGATCTCTCGGCCAGCAGCCTCTCAGCAATTGTTCTTTCCCTAGTGGTTGTTCTTTGCCCATTCTCAAGGATGCCATCCTGCTCAGCCCCAGACTCAAGAGGACCCCTCTGCACATTTCTGGGGTCACTTTCTGAGTAGTTTATTCATCTCTATTCTCTGCCTCAAAAGTCCGAGCTTCCTCAGTCTCCAGAACTCCAGTCTCTGCCTCAACAAGACCACTGGGGATTCACTCTCCCTGCACCCTTGTTCAGAAATCCCCCACAAGCAAAGACCCAGGGAAATTGTAGGGCTTACTTGCTTCATTTTCCTTCTCCCAGCAATCACAGTCTCAGGCTACCCACTACCCAGTGTCTGACAATTGTCATTGCACATGTCTTTCTTGTCCAGTTTTTCAGCTGTGCATGACAGGGAGACAACTGCAGATGCTGTTACCACTCATGGCAGGGGTGCTTATAAGTTCGTTTCTTTCTTTCTCTCTCTTTCCTTCCTTCCTTCCTTCCTTCCTTCCTTCCTTCCTTCCTTCCTTCCTTCCTTCTCTCTCTCTCTCTCTTTCTTTTTTCTTTTTCTTTCTTTCTTTCTCTCTCTCTCTCTCTCTCTCTCTCTCTCTCTCTCTCTTTCTTTCTTTCTTTCTTTCTTTCTTTCTTTCTTTCTTTCTTTCTTTCTTTCTTTCTTTCTTTCTTTCTTTCTTTCTTTCTTTTGGCAGAGTTTCACTCTTGTTGCCCAGGCTGGAGTGTGCAATGGTGTGATCTTGGCTCACTGCAACCTCCGCCTCCTGGGTTCAAGCGATTCTTCTACCTCAGCCTCCCGAGTAACTGAAGTTTCCATAGCTCTTCTCTGCCCTCCAGTCCCTGAGAGAAGTAACCACTTGCTGTAGTCCCTGCCTTGTAATACCTTAGGAGTCGGTTGAGCCTTTTCAGTTTTCCAATACAACTAGAGAGCTGTGCTGCTAACAGGGATTTACACTGCGCTCTCTCCATGGGAGTAATGTGTGTTTCCATCTCCCATCGGGACTGCCCACCTTCCTTCAGTGTAAAAGAGAGAGATGGAGTGGAGGGCTGGTGGCTTGGTGACAGGTGATATGGATGTTCACCTTTTTCTGCCAAAAGCAAAGGGTCCTACAACTAGAGGGGAGGCCCAGGAAGAGTTCCCAGGGGAGCCCACAAGGTGTTCCCTGGAGTTGAGAGGCCCCAGGTCAAGTGTCCAACCTTTACAGGAAAGTCAGACGGCCAAAGCATGTGTTGCTATGTGGAAGGGCCAGCGATGTGAGGGTTGTCCTGGAGTGCCTCTCAGGGACTGGCAGGGCCACGGAGCCAGGTGCTTCCTCTGGGTAAGCCATGCTAGCCAGGCACGGTGGCTCATGCCTGCAATCCCAGCACTTTGGGAGGCCAAGTCAGGAGGATCAGTTGAGGGCAGGAGTTTAAGACCAGCCTGGGTCACATAGCAAGACCCTGTCTCTACAAGATATAAAAATAAATTAGCTGGGCTAATGGGCCTAATGGTGCCTGCCTGTGGTCCCAGCTACTCAGGAAGCTGAGGCAGAAGGATCACTTGAACCAGGGAGATCAAGGCTGCAGTGAACCATGACCTCAGCACTACACTCTAGCCTGGGTGATAGAGTGACACCCTGTCTCAAAAATAAAATAAAATAAAATGAAAAATAAAGGCCGTGTTCACAAGAGCACCCTCCAGGACCAGATAGCCCCAGCAGACAGGTACAGGCCGGGCCTCCAGGAGCAGGAACTGAGGGAACAGTGTCACGTGGAAGATGGGAGGTCCCCAAGGGGAGGGGAGAGAGTGTCCAATAATTCCTAGAAGTCTCCAGAGAGAAAGCATTGCCTTGGGCACCAACCGGCCCAGTTAGAAGGCACCTACTCAGTTCCTATCGCCAGCCAAGGATGACCACTTCACCCCTTTATGGCTCCCCACCTCCCTCTCACCCACCTCCCAACAAGCAGGAGAGCCAGCAGGGGCTGTTGAACTAAGTCTGGTCTGAAACTGCCTCTTTGACTATTTTAAGTTTGGCCTCAAGTTCTTTCCGTGCATAGTGAGCTGTAAGCTACCTAGAGGCTGAACAGACTGCAGCCTACTCTTGTGCCAATCACTGAGTTTCTGGCAATTGAAGGCGGCCAACTGTTTAGACTCTGTTCACATAAGGCAAGTGCCCAGCTGCAATCACCCTGCTGTTTCTGCACCTCATTTCTGTGTTCTGTTCCTCACTTTCCCTTCTTTGTCCATAAACTTTCTTCCACCACGTGGCTATGTTGGAGCTTCTTGGAACCTATTCTGCTCCCGGGTTGGCCCAATGTGTGAATCATTCTTTGTTCAATTAAAGTCTGTTAAATTTAATGTTTTTTTAAAAAATTTGATGTTGTTCAAATTTACAAGAAAAAAACAAACAACCCCATCAAAAAGTGGGCAAAGGATATGAACAGACATTTCTCAAAAGAAGACATTCATACAGCCAACAGACACACGAAAAAATGCTCATCATCACTGGCCATCAGAGAAATGCAAATCAAAACCACAACGAGATACCATCTCACACCAGTTAGAATGGCAATCATTAAAAAGTCAGGAAACAAGAGGTGCTGGAGAGGATGTGGAGAAATAGGAACACTTTTACACTGTTGGTGGGATTGTAAACTGGTTCAACCATTGTGGAAAACAGTCTGGCGATTCCTCAAGGATCTAGAACTAGAAATACCATATGACCCAGCCATCCCATTACTGGGTATATACCCAAAGGATTATAAATTATTCTACTACAAAGACACATGCACACGTATGTTCATTGCAGCACTATTCACAATAGCAAAGACTCGGAATCAACCCAAATGTCCATCAGTGACAGACTGGATTAAGAAAATGTGGCACATATACACCATGGAATATTATGCAGCCATAAAAAAGGATGAGCTTGTGTCCTTTGTAGGGACATGGATGCAGCTGGAAACCATCATTCTTAGCAAACTATCGCAAGAACAGAAAACCGGACACCACATGTTCTCACTCACAGGTCGGAATTGAACAATGAGATCACTTGGACTCAGGAAGGGGAACTTCACACACTGGGTCCTATTATGGGGTGTGGGGAAGGGGAGAGGGATGGCATTGGGAGTTATACCTGATGTAAATGACGAGTTGATGGGTGCTGATGAGTTGATGGGTGCAGCATACCAACATGGCACAAGTATACATATGTAACAAACCTGCACGTTGTGCACATGTACCCTAGAACTTAAAGTATAATAAAAAAAATTAATGTTGTTTAAGGTTTTTCTTTTATCACAGAGGAGGAAGAGGCATGGAGAGGGAAAAGACATACCCCTTCCTCTACTGCAGGTTTAGGAGGCTGTGGGGCAGGGGGAGTGGAAAGTTTAACTTCAATAAGAATGTTAAGGCCGGGTGCGGTGGCTCGCGCCTGGAATCCCAGCACTTTGGGAGGCTGGGGCATGCAGATCACTTGAGGCCAGAAATTCAAGACCAGCCATGACCAACATGGTAAAACTCTGTCTCTACTAAAAATACAAAAATAAACCAGGCATGGTGGTGCACACCTGTGGTCCCAGCTACTCAGGAGGCTGAGGCAGGAGAATCGCTTGAAACTGGGAGGAGGAAGTTGCAGTGAGCCAAGATGGCGTCACTGTACTCCAGCCGGGGTAACAGAGTGAGACTCCATCTCAAACAAAAACTAAAATAAAATAAAATAAAAACATTTGAAAACTCCCTTAGATTAGTCTGGACTATTTGGTACAGGAAGACGAGATGGTGTCTTAGTACCTGCAAAGGACCAGAAAGCAATGGAATCTAAATGAGGCCCCCAGGACAGGGATCCAATGGAGCAGGCGGGAAAGGCAACCAGGTGGAAAATAGAAAACTATTTCATTATTTCAGCCCCAGCCTAACTCCTTCAGTAAACCAGTTACAAATATTAGATGCATAAAAATCTTCACAGGAAAAGAGATGGGAGCCGAGAGTCCTGGACAAAGAGCAGGTTGCTGCTCTAACTTCCCTCAGTGCCCCGCCACCCCGTGGCTTCCCCTGCCGGCCACCCTGAGTTCCCCTGTACTCCACCCCATGGCTTCCCCTCCAGGCTGCTCTGTCTTTCCTGAGTCCCCCAACCCATGGCCTCACCTGCAGGCTGGTGGCAGTCCTCGGCTCTAGACCTTCCCCATGACCCAAGGGTACTCTCAGGGTGGAGCCAGAAACACCAGCCCTAGCTCCCACACACACCTGAAGACCTGTGTCCCTGCCTAACCATGTGGGATCCTAGCACAGGTATGTAGATATGACAGGCACCTGCACTGCAGCTGGAGAGAAGAAATAGATCAGGTGTCAGTCAGCAGCCCTCAGCAAACCATATGAGGCTAGAGCATGCGTCACCCTAGGAAAAAGGAGCCTCTTCCATGAAGAACATCTTCTCAAACCACCTGTCAGGAAAGACCAGTTGTTTTTTCTGTCCAATCTGTCACAGGTCTATATTTTGTAAAATGCAATACAAATGAGTTATTAGGAAAAATTGAATAAAAACAAAGCACACAAAATGCAAGCTGAGAATGTGCATTATTAGATTGGATGGACATAAAATTACTCCATCAAATTACAATTTCTGTACTTATTTCTTCATGGACCAGCCACAGCCAGTCCACGGACCACGCTGTGAGCAGCCCCAGCCCTGCCAGGCACTGTTCATGGCAGCCAACCCTGGCCACTGCACTGCCCAGGAGGCTGCTCATTAAAACTTGCAGGCCATTTGGCAGACCTAGGCCATGCCTTTCGTGTCTCCCTGCTGGCCTCTCCAGCCTCCTTAAAGCCACTTCTGATTAGAGCAGTCCCCCTGGCATCAGCCTTCAGCAGACCGCCCAGCATGGATCCGTGTCCTCCTTCTCTGACTGCTGTGCCCTCTTCCTGACCTCACGTATCCAGTCCTGACCACTCTCAGGCTCCACTTCACTGCCCCACCTTGTGAGTTCTCCCAATACCATCACTCTGAGGATTTTCAGGGGAGTTCATCCACACTTCTCTTATTTCTCATTTCACTTCCTACTCAGCACTGGGGTTCTTACACCAACCTCTTACCTTCCCTGTGAGACTGTAAAATCCTTGGAGGTAGAATTCATTTCTGACTTATCTTTGCATCCTTCATAAGAGTTGGTACAGTGGCTACTGTCAAACCACTGACTTTTATTAATGATTGAAAACAGTAAGGCCAGTCACAGTGGCTCACGTCTGTAATCTCAATACTTCGGGAGGCCAAGGTGGGAGGATCACTTGAGGTCAGGCATTTGAGACCAGCCTGGCCAACACAGTGAAACCCCATCTCTACCAAAAACTACAACCATTAGCCAGATGTGGTGGTGTGCACCTGTAATCCCAGCTACTCTGGAGGCTGAGGCAGGAAAATCACTTGAACCCACGAGGCAGAGGCTGCAGTGAGCTGAGATCACACCACTGTACTCCAGCCTGGGTGACAGAGTGAGACCCTGTCTCAAATTTAAAAATATATATATATATATATATCCCTGAATCTAGATGGAGTCATTTGGACAGAGATAAGCAGCTGTTTGTCTGTTCTTCCTACCTCGAGTGCCAGTAAGGCCCAGACCCTGAAGGCCCCCAGCCCGGGAAGTTCCCTCAGCACTGGGGAAAAGGGTCGGTTGCTAAGTGGACACTTTGACTGACTCTGTGCCTCTCTGAGCCCTTCAGAAAACGAGGACACCAGCTGTCCCCTGTCTCAGTTGAGCAGGATGTCTCCTTTCATTTCTCCTGGGCCTCTTACTCCCTAGCAGGGTGTCAGAGCCCACTGCCAGTTGTCCCAGGATGGGGAAGCGGCCCCGACAGATGGAAGATAGCTCAGTGCAGTGTGAAGGGAAACGGCTTTTGTTTCAGCCCCCGGTGTGTGTGGCAGGCACGAGGCATGATGACAGGGTGATGAGCTGTGGAAGGAATGCACCACAAGGCTGGAACACAATCGTGCTTTGTTTGTGTTCCTGCATCTGAGAATGCCCCTGGACTGATGGCAGCGACCAGGCCCAATGTGCCACATTTCATCCCACAGGCACCAATCCACACCCCCCGCCCCCACAGCAGAGAGGTGGCTCTTCCTGCAATCCAGCTGTGATGCGCCTGCTGTAAATCAGCGTGGCTCCCCCCAAGTCAAAGGCTGTCTGAACAAGGTGACAGAGAAATGCAAGGAGAACGGACAGCCTCATCTGGCTCTGCCTTGGAGGAGGAGACAGCCTGGCCTCCCACAGCCGGGACAGGTTCCCTGTGTGCAGCGCCGCCTGGGAGAGGGTCCCCAGCATGAACTCCTGCTGTGACACCCCTCAAAACCGGAGTCCTGTGACAAGGACGGTATCTTTAGCTATGAAGGGGAGTCAAGAAACACTCCTCATTTCTCCTTCCCCCAGCCCCTGGCAACCTTCAACCTATTTTCTGTCTCTTTGACTTTGACTAATGCAGATACCTCACATAAGTGTAATTATATAGTATTTGTCTTTTTGAGACTGGCTTATTTCACTTGAACCCAGGAGGCGGAGGTTGCAGTGAGCCGAGATCGTGCCACTGCACTCCAGCCTGACAACAGAGCAAGACTCAGTCTCAAACAAACAAACAAAAAAAATTGAGAAACAAGATAAAACCATGCCCTGATGACTATAAAGTGTGTGCACCCCCATCCACCAGTATTTCAGCCTAGCCTCACCGGAGCTCATTGACCAAGTTAGGACAAAATCCACCTCCTCTGTTACCTTCCCTATCAGAGTCTGTATGTGAGGTTCCCAGAAATTCCTTCTTTGCAGATCTATGGCTTTTTTGTTGTTTCATTGTCTGGTTGGGTTTGTTTTGATGTTGGTGGTGTTTTGGTTTGTATCTCTGCCTTCTGACTATGGTTTTTCAAGTGCTGCAGCAAGGACTCTTGCAGAATTAACTTCACATAAAAGATTCAAATGAACAACGTATTCAGAAGAAAACATCCCAGGTTTGCTGGCCAGCTCAGCTCTCCACACTTTGCACTGGCAGGGATCATTCTAAAAAGTGATCCCAAGGGGAGTGAGCCAGATGCAGACATTTAACTGTTCTGCAAGATAAGGACTTGGAAGCATCTTATAAGTGAGTGCTCAGCATTCAAGGTCCTGGCTCTAAGTTTTATGAGCCCTAATTCTGATCCAGTGTCAGCCACTGGATTCTCTGCCAAAGAAATACTGGAAAACCAGCTTTTCTTCAGTTTCATTGGTATGTCAGCCACTGATGGACATCGTCTGTGAAGCCAGACCAACCTTTAAAACATCCAAATATACTGGAATGAGTGCATCATTTTCCTTTCGTAATGGAAAAGCAAAGCTAGTTTAATGGAAGACGACGTCAACCCAATAGTGCCAACAGGGGGTGGGGTAGAGGCTCCCAGGCAGGGACAGGAAAAGTCCTGGAGTGCTGCCCAACTCTCCCCACTTTAAAGTCACTTGCTTTTCCCCAGAGAGCCCCACCAGGCCTTGCTCTGCCACACTCTGAAGTCCAATTGGTTCAATTCATTCCTCTTCTTTCTTAACCACCCCGTACAAGTTTCTTGAATTTAAGGCAAGTGCAAGGCACTGTACTGAGGGCAATGGCAGTGGGGAGGGAGACACAGAGCTCATATTACACATGGCAGCTGCCCTCATGGTGCTGACAGACAAGTGGAAGCAATGAAGGGACGTTCAAGAAAAAGAGTTATCAATACAAGCCGGGCAGGGGGTGGTTTACATCTGTAATCCCAGCACTTTGGGAGGCTGAGGCAGGCCTCACCTGAGGTCAGGAGTTTGAGACCAGCCTGGGCAACATGGTGAAAACTCGTCTCTACTAAAAATACAAAAACTTAGACGGGTGTGGTGGCGGGTGCCTGTAATCCCAGCTACTCTCAGGAGGCTGAGGCAGGAGAATCGCTTGAACCTGGGAGGCAGAGGTTGCAGTGAGCCGAGATCACACCACTGCACTCCAGCCTGGGCAACATAGTGAGACTCCATCTCAAAAAAAAAAAAAAAAAAAAAACAAAGGTGATCAATACAATGCAGACTTGGTACCACAGTTTAACATTCCACTCGACCCCAAGTATGGTAGGGGCTTCCAGCAGAGGGGCCAGTGAGGAGGGGCAGTCCCAGTGGTCTGGCGTTAGAGCTACATTGTACACACAGACACCAATGTAAACACAAGCACACATCGCAATGCCAGCACCCACACACGCTGACACTGATATGCACCCACACGCATAAACACGCACCCTAAAACAGGGATGTGCTCTTCCCACACCAGTGCAGGGATACATTTTTTTTTTTTTAACATTCCTCTCCTAAAAGAAACGATAAATGGGTTGGGCATGGTGGCTCGTAACTGAAATTGCAGTGCTTTGGGAGGCCAAGGCAGGAAGATTGCTTGAGTTGGAGACCAGCCTGGGCAACATAGCAAGATGCCATCTCTACAAAAAATACAAAAATTAGCCAGGCATGGTGATGCACTCCTGTAGCCTCAGCTATTCAGGAGGCTGAGCTGCGAGGACTGCTTGAGCCCAGGAGTTTGAGGCTGTAGTGAGCTATGATCATGCCACTGCACTCTAGCCCGGGGCAACAGGGCAAGACCTGTATCTAAAATAAGTCAATAAATAAATAAGAAATGATAAATGGACAAAAGCCCTGGGCTTCCTAAAGCAGTTTGGAGGCCCAAGAAGACAGCACGGCTGAATTTATAACATATCACCGTCTTTTGCCCCACTCTAGACAGGTTTCATATGCACCTTATAAAATGTACACCGCAAGTTCCTGGAAGGGGTGGGGTTTTTAAAGGAGTAGATTAGTGTTCATGGGAGGTAGCTGCTAGAATTCCAGGTGAAGAAGAGAAGCACCAAGCTCAGAGTGTTTTTTGCAGAATTCCAAGTCCTCTCTGCAGATGTTCATTTATTCTTGTAAGTGGATGCTGGGCTTTTGTTTTATGTACCCTGGCTCAATTTCAGCACAGGTCAAGTTCAAATGCTTCATGCAGCGTGGACAGTGATGAGCCTTGAGGAAGTCCAGGTGGTTCTGATTAGGTCTGGAAGCACATAACTCGTCCAATAGAGAACCCAATCAATTGCAAAGGTCTGGGTCCCTGTTCCTGCCTGCTGGGTCCAAGTTTCATTCTGGAATGTAACTTCCCGATCAAAGACAAAATCTTTGATTCCTTCTTCCCACCTACCCTCCCCACAAAAAGTCACCAAGAAAAAAAAAAAAAGCTGGCTTGGAATTGAGGCTCCAGAGGTTTATTTGGACACCACCCACCCTTTGTAAATCAACATTTTAACGAGTTAAGTGCACATGAATCAGAAACACAGGGTCACATTTCCTCTGAAATACTTGGGGGTGGGGGTGCAAAATGCACTCCGAATTTGGCCTAGTCCAGAATCAAGACGCAGGCCAGGCCCTTGTCAAGATTCTCTCATCCCAGCGTTTGGCCCAGCTGCCGGGACCAGTACACCCAGCCGTCCTCAGCTGGGTCAGGACTGAGCAGAATGGTGTTTACATGCCCTGCCAGCCACACCACTAGGATAATCCATGCCAACCCCACAGAACGGGAGGCAAGCGATACTGAGAACAATGAAGGGGTCTGACATGGAAATTTCAGTAGGAAACAAGCAATTACATGAGAACAAACATTCCCAGTGCCACTTACAACAATTGGAACACAACAGTGATTATAAAAATGAGAGCAACAAATTGAAAGCTGGGGCAGCTTGCACCTTAAAACAAATTGTCCTCTGGGGCAGAGCTACGACCCTCTCCCTGGGCAACTGTGTGACTGTGTGTGTGTGTGTGTGTGTGTGTGTGTCTAACACATGAATTTTATTTGACTTGACTTAGAGGCTGGATCTTTTATCCCTGCATTAGAAACCACTTCTCCTGCGCAAACTGGTTTCCATCCACCAGGCAGGGAGGAAACAGTGAGAAAACTGGAGAGGATTTTCTCACTGTGGGAAAACATGCACAGCAGGGGAAAAGGCCTGTCTTCTCCAACTCAGGGCAGAGGCAGGTTTTCAATGAAGAGGGCCTAGGAAAGAAATATTTTGCGTGGAGCCAAACGTACCAGGACACACCAGCTTTCCTTGTTTTCTTCATCAAGATCCACAGAACAGTCAAGCTAGTTCCTAAGGTTAGAAAGGTAAATTATTTTCTTCCATCAGTTGAGTGAAAATCGGTGCAAGTCTCTGGGTCCTCGTGCACATCTACTCAGTCTCCATTATGGGATGACTTCCTTGTCCAGCTCCAGCCTGTGTTTCTCATTCACAGCTGTTGGTTCTGGCACTGCAGGGAGGAGGCATCTGAAAATAAGGCGGCAGCCTGGGGAAGTCTGGAGAGAATGCAGGGAGTTTCTGCGTGGCAGTGGTTGGCAAGGGGTGAGCAGAGCTAGCAAGGCCTCACAATGACATACATTACAATTTACAGGCTGGTGCTTATTTTTTTCTCTAGGCAACTACTGGCTGCCTCCTGCTCCTCTTCTTCTGTAGGGCCCTTGGGGCCTCCCTCAAGCCTGGCCCAGTTCAGGGCTTGATTTGTGCAGCTAGGAATCATTGAGCAACCTGTCAAGACTAGCAGCCAAGTTTGGATTCCCATGGCCTTAACTGCTGGCCTTGGGAGGGAGCACTGACCCCAGAGGAATCCAGCTAAATCTGTGGAACCCACCCTAGTTGTCCTTGGGCCACACTGTGAAACAGGCACTTGGGTTGTGGGTTGGGTTGTGGTGTGTGATCTCTTCATTCCTTCAGATGACGGGCCTACTCATCTAGGTGATGGGACGAGATTACCTAGATCTACATAAGCCCCCCCAGAGAACTAGGCAGCAAAAATGGAAACTGAGGCCCCTAAACCACCCTTCTACCCTCAACCCATTCCCAGGTACAAACAATAACAGCAGGTGCTAGTGTAAATCATTAAGAGGTGCAATAGATGGCCGAGCACGGTGGCTCATGCCTGTAATCCCAACACTTTGGGAGGTGGAGGCAGGAGGATTGCTTGCATCCAGGATTTCAAGACCAGCCTGAGCAACATAGTGAGACTTGTCTCTACAAAACATTTTGAAAATTAGCACGGCTTGGTGGCTTATGCCTGTAGTACCAGTTAATCAGAAGGCTGAAATGGAAGGATTGTCTGAGCCTGGAAGGTTAAGGCTGCAGTAAGCCAAGATCACACCACTGAACTCCAGCCTGGGCGACAGAGCAAAACCCTGTCTCAAAATAAAAAAATAAAACTAGAATAAAATAAAAAGTGGAATAGAGATGGGGATCATGTGCAAAGCATTTTAGCAGAATCTCCTGTTTTCTTTCTAATTCTCTTCCTTATAAGGAAATTTACTGTGCAGTTCTGGTTTTTTTTTTTTTCTATTTCAATAAATTTAGGGGTACAGATTGCTTTTTATTACATGGATGAATTTTATAGTGAAGTCTGGGCTTTTAGTGTAACCATCACCTAAACAGTGTACCTGTCCCAATAGGTAATTTCTCATTCCTCACCCCACTCCCACCCTCTGCTCTTCTGTGTCTCCAATATCCATTATACCACTCTGGTGCCCCTGTATACCCACAGCATAGCTTCCACTTAAAAGTGAGAATATGCCAATATTTGGTTTTCCATTCCTGAGTTACTTCACTTAGGATAGTGGCCACTAGCTCCATGCAAGTTGCTGCAAAAGACATTATTTCATTTTCTATGGCTGAGTAGTATTCCATGGTGTATGTATACCACATTTCCAATATTCACCCATTGGTTGATGGACACTTAGGTTGATTCCCTATCTTTGCAACTGTGAATTGTGCTGTAACAAACATACAAGTGTAGGTGTTTTTTGATATAATGACTTTTCTTCCTTTAGGTAGATACCCAGCAGTAAGATTGCTAGAGCTAATGGTATCTCTATTTTTAGTTCTTTGAGAAATCTCCATAGTGTTTTCCACAGAGGTTATACTAACATTCCCATCAACAGTGTATAAGCATTCCCTTTTCACTGCATCCGTGCCAACAAGCTCTGGGTTCTGATTGCTTTATTTATATTTAAGCCTGACACCCAGGGGTCTCAGAGAAGCTGGATCCCTGGATCCTACCTGGCCAGCCAATGGGCAGGCTTCCTGAGGGTTCACAGCTGTAGGACTGTGGACTCAGGCACTCCAGGGAAGCAGGAGATAAGAACTTCTCCTTAGTGCTTACAATTGCCACATAGAACTTAGCTGAAATCCCAGGGATCGGATCCTGAATCCTTCCTCACCAGTCCCCATCCACCAGTCCTGTTGCTCAGGTGATAGGAAGGTCATCCTAATGATAACCATGTGGTGGATTTCAGCTGTGGAAAATTCCTGGCCCCTTTCTCCTTCTTATCACCTCCTCCTTCTCCCCTTAAGCACACACACATGCAGCTTTCCTTTCCTTTATTTAAGCAAACAACTCTCCATGATTAGGGACAGCGGACAGCCCCTTCTTATCTAAATAGTCTGCAGATATATGAAGACACAGGTGCTTTCTGTTCCTGTTCGGAGCTTGTTTTGGTGCCGGTCTTCTCCAAACCTACAACAAGAGGCCTCCCTTAGACCCTGCCGACAGCAATTCCTACCGCCTGCTCCCCTAATAAGTCAGCCCAGGAGGCAGGCTGTCCTCAATGTATCAGGGGTGGGATTTTCCCTCCAAAGACTTCAATTTCCCCCCTCTTTATTGGCTCCTCCCATAACCTGAGGTTGAAACTGCCCGGACATGATCAAATGGAACAGGAAAAGTCCCAATTCTGTTGTCAAATTCCTATATAACTTTAGCTGTCCAGGTAAATACCACCAGTTGGTTAACTCCACCAATCCCTGGTGGGTCTGGGGATGGGGTTTGGGGACTGGGAAGTTTGGTAAAGGGCACAGTCCAGAATGCTAATGGGGGGGAAAATAGGAAGGGACCTGTTGAGTTTCCATAATGAGCCGAGTCTGAAGGAAAAGAATTAACTCTTAAGGTCTGGGACAAGAATGAAATCTAATGAGTGGGTTGAAAAGATAAGCCCCAACTTTGGGTGATTCTCAAAGCGTGACTCTCTGGTTTGATTTTCTTCCCATTCCAAAGCATGGTTAATATTTTGAGTCCCTAGGAGATGGGCTGTGCTGATTATAGAGATGGTGATACTGTAACAGGGGGTGAGGACGCGCCTGAAACCATCAACCTGTTAGAGCTTCCCTACACAAAGTACACTCTGCACACTGACAGCTTCACAGCTTCAGCCTCACCCAGGTACTCAAGGAAACATGGTACATATACACTATGGAATACTACACAGCCATAGAAAATAACAAAATCATGTCCTTTGCAGTCACATCCAAATGCCACATGTTCTTACTTATAAGAGGGAGCTAAACAATGAGTCCACATGGACATTAGGATAGAGAGAATTAACTCTGAGGACTCCAAAAGGAGGAAGGGCAGGGGTAAGAATTGGGAAATTTCCTGTTGGGTACTATGTCCATTATCTGAGTAATAGAGTCAATAGAAGCCCAAACCTCAGCATCAGGCAATATACCCTTGTAACAAAGCTGCACATGTGCCTCCAAATCCAAAATTTATATTTAAATTTTTTAAAGATTATTCAATTGTTAATATGGCCAACTAGTAGTTTGCAAAAAAAAAGAATAATTATATGAAGTAATCTTTGGATTAAGAAAAATAACCTCTGACGAGTTGATGGGTGCAGCACACCAACATGGCACAAATATACATATGTAACAAACCTGCATGTTATGCACATGTACCCTAGAACTTAAAGTATAATAAAATAAAATAAAATAAAATAAAAAAAGAAAAAAGAGAAAAATAACCTCTTTTGATATTAAAAGCATTACGAGTCATGTGTGCTTTAGGTACTTACGGATTATTTGACAGAACTCCACTGGATAGGCCATGTATGTCTTTACACAAATAAAACTGGGAAAAAATGAGGAAAAAAAAAAAGAAAGAAATGCAGAATTCAAGCCTGCCTCAGACCTACCCTTCAGAATTGGCATTTTAACACTGGTGCTCAAGTGACTCACATACATATTAAAATATGAGAAGCACTCCTTGGACAGCCAAATGTACCCAGCTTTAAGGAAAGAGGGCTCGTTTCCCCTTGCATTTAACTTCCCTCTATTAGCTGATGCCAGGTAAGATGAACTCACAGAGCTTCAGAAGGGACTGCAGCAATATGAAGTGTGGATGTGAGGAGAGGGAGATTACAAAATAATCTCCTGCCTCTCATCCCCAGGCCACGCAGGTCCTATGAGAATGTTTTGCAAAGATCCCGTGGACTGCTGCCATCAGAGAAACCTAGCACCTTGGTTCTAGAGCCCCTTTGCCAACCTTCCCAAACTTTCCCATCAGAATGTCCGGTGGTAGGAGCCAAGACCCGCATATTAGCAAGCTCTCCTTGGTTATACTCACATAGGCTGAAATTTAAAAACAATTCTCCCTCTGCCCTTCAATTGCTATTGGATGATTAGTACAATGTCCCTCCGTCAGGAGCAAAAGTGAATTGCTAGCATTTCTGGACCCAAGGTGGGGAGACAGCTTTTGAAGTTAAGACCAGCCTACCTCTGTGTCCCTTGGTCTTTTATACCTCCTGCCTAGGGGAGTGCCGAAATTGTTCATTAAAGAGGTGCAGGTGCCATGCAGCTTGAGGACAAGCCTGTGGCTCCAAGTGCTGCCAGTGTCTCTGAGGCACAAGCCTCAAGCAGTCCTGACCCTTGGGTACCCCAAACTCCACCACAGTGACTCCAGCAGCTGGAGCTGAGATACCTTTGCACACACTTCATCATCCTTTTGCAGATTAAAAAAAAATGGAAATGGTGGGTCATGGTGGTGAGCTTCAGGGTGTGGGGGCGGGGGCTGGCAATGACATCTTCACCCAGCCTGAATAAATTTTCTTTCTTATTAACCACAGGGGAACTAAAAGGAAATATGGACATTTTTCATAGCTGGGCTAGTATCTCACTATTTCACCAGTCAGATACATTAGTATGTGAGAATCTTTCTGGACTAGAGCATGACTTTGATAGAATGTTTACAAGTCCTCACACCACATCTTAAAAAAAAGTTGTGTTTCTGTGCTTGGGCATGGATTTGGGTAACTTGGGAATATTTTATCACTTCTGGGTAAAACTGCCCATTGTCTGTGGTTTGGAGGTGACTTATTGATCAGAGAACTACGTCCATTGAAGTTGTCACTGTAATTGCTTGCAGAATTAGAAGTCACATGGAAGAATTCCTCAGTCAAGAAGCACATAACCTAACATGAAACAGCTTGGGCTGGGTGTGGTGCAGCACTCTGAGTCCAAAGGGAAGCTCGGCAGGGAGCGCAGACATCACGCCTACGCAAGTGGGATGCAGGAGCCCTGGGTTATAATTCCAACCAGGAGAGTGACCTGGGAGTCCCAAACTAGTTGGGAAATCCCAGCTATAACCCCATCTTATGTTAAAAGGGTGCATATGTTCCTCTCCAAGGCCTCCTATGTGTCTAAGAACCCAGATACGAACAAGTTTTCCAATTCTAGTTGGTAATTCTAACATTGAGTTGAGCCGGAGGGGAAACAGCATGTTTCCATGAGAAACATGGAAAAGAAATTCAGGCAGGGCCGAAAGCTACATTCTTGTAGAGCAAGCATTTAACCTTCTCTCTGATCTGAAACACACACAGCCAGGAGAAACACTTCTGGAAGTTATTTCTAGGAGCAGATGGTAAATGGGGGGTGGGGGGGGCGCGTGGGTAGCCTGTGGTGCCTCCCAAGTTCTCCTTCAGCCCACCCACACCCAGTTACCATTTGCAAGCTGTTGAACTGGGACCAGAAAGCATCACTGAAGAAACTCAAGAGGAGAAAGATACATGTGCTTCACTGGAGAAGGTGAGAAGTGTATGGCTGAGTGGGAAAAAAAAAGTCACAGCTCACAGTATCATTGATTAATTGAGTGATTTTAGTCAAGTGAATATTGATACATGGCTGAAAAAGCATGAAAATAAAATGAACACGTACAGGAATTACTATTAACATAAGCGATAACATCAAAACATCTGGTAAAATGCAGTTAAAAAAACAACACAAATGAAATGGAATGTAAAACATTTTCACAGTATTCAAAGCTTTTGTAGAGACTTAGGCTCTAAAAGAGGAGTACTACAGGAAGAAACTAGAGGAAACAGGAATTTCATCCATGTCCTGTGTATCTGCTGGTGACAGGTCAGAACGGCCAGTATGTTATTCCCTGCAGGCTGCCTAGGGTGCTCTCCTGAAACAGATCGCCTGAGCCTCCTGCAGCTATGAAGTTATGTATGACACAGCAACCGGCTACTCGGAGTCTGATGAGAAAAACAGATTTTAGGTTTGGGAAATGGGATTGCTGTAATTCACACATCCAAATGCAAACTGGAGCTCTGATTGAATTCTGCCCTGGGGAGAACTTGGTGCTAACCCACAGGCACCAAGAGCCAAGTGTTACACAAGATATTTTAAAAATAAAATGTTTTTGGAATCCTCACCCTCCATGCTATCTTCTAAGATAACTACAAATATTCTTCAAAGATTTAACTGAGTTCTGCCAAGGACCTCCCAGGACTCTATCCAGAATGATTATTGTAAAGCTTTACAAATCCCACCTTGGCCTTAGTGATAATTAGCAAATCACATGCAGACCTCCTCTCTCGGAAACCAATGATCAGGCCAATCAGTCTACACATTGGTTTTGTTAGATACTTTGTGGAGAAAAACAAAGGTTCGTGCGAGTGCAGCTCTGGACCTACAGATAGCCTCCCTTTTGGTTCTGAAATTGCTGATGTGATAGAGACAAAGCTGCTATGGGTCTAAAACCTTCAATAAAGTAACTAACGACACTCAAGGTCCTAGGACTCTGAGGAGGTGGTAAAACCTGCAGCTGCAATTCACATTTCCAATTCATTTTGAGCTATTTCTGAAGCTGTTGCTTCCTACCTGAGAATTCCCATTTAGAGAGCTGCCCAGCACAGTCACCTGCTCTTCTGTATTCTGTGGTAACTGCTAATGTTCCAGGTAAACCCCTCCACTAAGGACACTGCTGTAGAGAGAGGGCCTGGTTGCATGAGGCACTTTGTCAAAATGAGCAGATACATATGAGCACTGAACTCTCGAGTGAATCAAACAGAACTAAGACCCATATCCATGCACTCAGGAACTTGCTCTGAATTTCAGTTTGACAACAGAAAAGTAGAATATTTCTAATTAGCTAATATATATACACATTGTTTAATCATCCAAAATTACAGGCAAATCACTTAAGGTCCCCAACACTTTACAACGAAAGGTCAGAGAGAACCCCACAAAAAAAGGTGTTAAAAGAATAGGATCACTAAGTGTGACAGGTTAATTATATCAGGATAACTCTCAGGTAGGTAACTAGGCGGGCATGCTGATTTTCATACTGGAATCTTCAAGAGTTAACAGAATCTACCATCCTTTCCTCTGGGTAAGGCTAGGGCCACAGGGGGCCATTTACAGCCTGACTGCAGCATCCTCACTGGGTATAAGCATTGGCCCAGAGGGACAATCATAAAAGTCCTCAAAGTATTGCAGAGAATTGAGAATCCGGCTTTGGGGGAAGAAATTAATATGCACTTTTTAGAACTACTTCCTGTACATTGGACAAAAGAGGTAAGTTGTCTAAGTGAACTGGCTTATATACATCACTGATTAAACATAAGGGCTTTAAGAAATAGGGCACTTGCGAAAAACTGCAGAGATGTTTTGCTTTTGAAACTCTCTCACTGGATGGGGACACCCCACCCATGTCAACTTTCTGTCTGCAGAAATGAAAAAAATATATGTAAAAAGTGCAGGGGGACAGACAGGCAGACTGTTCTGAATTTCTTTGATCTATAGGCAATCAAGTTCAAAGGAACTGTTTCTTTACAGGAAAGAAAAGAACGGAAAGCTCTGTGAGTTTTGCTACGGGGTGTTAGGTTCTAGGGCAAACAAGGACTCTTCAGGAAGGAGAGCCGCACGGCTACACTACCAGGGAAATCCACCTCCCTTGGCAAATGCCTAGGGAGAGCTGCTCCTCTGGGAAGCAGCCTCCGACGGATCAGGAGACCTTGCTCTAGCACACCTTCTAAATGCTCAATGGAGACTGTTTTAAAACCTTGAAAATAAGTGGATGTTTTCATTGTTCTTTTAAAATGCGAAAAGGAAAAAACATGAGATTAGAATCCTAAGCTCTTCACCCAATTTCACAATTCACCCTGACTAGCAATTTGCTGGACTGTTCTAAAAATTTTTTTCATTTGTTTCTTTTTTAACTATGTGTTTTCAAAACTACAGCCTTCTCAGCCCGAAAATCGTCGTCTCTCTCAGGCTCACTGTGGTTTCCTTTTTCTGACACGAAGGCAGGTACAGGCTGCCCCTCCACATGTCTTGGGGATAAGATCATACCCTGGGCTCATAGGAACCAAAACTTTGGGGCATCTGAGACTGGCTGATTCAGATCCAAAGGCAATCACACGGAGAGACTGTGGGCAAAGCCGGAGATGTCTCTCCCCCAGTCCCTTTGCTGTCAGTATTACATAATGGACTTGCACTTTTCCTCCCTGCACTTACCACTTTCTGGGCTTGACCTTAATTGTAAGTGTGGTATGGGTCTGTTTCCATTTAAAGCAGACAGAAAGAAACTACTCTGGACCTGAAAGCAACGTGACTTGCCAATTATTAGAATTTTCTAGTTGAAAGGCATAGATCAGCCAGTAGATCCACACCAACAAGTTGCAAAATGCAGTTTTTGCTGCTGGCTCTCACTTTCTGCCCAATCCCCCTTTTTGTATTTTAGTGACTGCATCGCTGGTGGAAATGGTTTGTCACCTCCTCCTGTGCAGTGGCTGCTGCCCCATACTGTGGATCTTAAAAACCTTCCTAATCTAAATGACCCTTGCCTTACCTGGCCATGGCTACCCTGGGGTTTGGAGCATGGCTATGGAGGGAAGGGAGTGGGAATGCTGCAAGAACAAGCCGACTGGATTACAATGTCCACTACTGACAGGCGCAGTGCGTGTGTGTGGCCCACAGGATTCCCCTGCCCCCACCCCACCCGAGGTTCCCTCCCCGCCCTGCCCCCGTGAGAATCACTTAAACACGGACTGAAAGGTGGGGCACTCGTGGTTTTCATCTTCTTCATGAAGTTTTGAACTCTTTGTTTTCTTGTCCCACTTGTGGATGGCTGTCAGCAAGTACTGGCTCTTCACCTTGCGGCCCATGATGAGGAAGTGGTGGCTGAGGTTGTCCAGCTGGTGGCAGGGACAGTCGGCCCCATTTTTCAGGTACAGCACGAGCTTCTTCAGGTCCTTCTTCTTGATGGGCCCCAACTTCAGAGGCTTCTTCTTCTTGGGGACAATCTTCTTGTCACCATTTTCTTTTTTCACTTCTTTTATTTTCATCCTCAGTGCTAGAGATAGAGAGGACAGAAGAAAAGAGGGGAAGAGAAAGCATTTAGAACACAGCTTTTCTTTTTTTGAGCCTCCAAGTGATTGCGTTTTATCATTTTATTTTATTTTTTGCTTATACTTTCTTCCTTCAAATATATATATATTTAATTTTAGATTCAGGGGCACACGTGCAGAGTTGGTTTCATGGGGATATTGCATGATGCTAAGGTTTGGGCTTCTAATAATCCCATCGCCCAAGCAGCAATTACGGTGTCGGTCATCCCCCCTCACGTCTTTTGGACTCTCCAGTGTTTACTGTAGAACAAAGCTTTTCATCTAGAACAATGACCCAAGTGTACAGCTGAGGTGGAGGAGAAAATGAAAGGCAAGTAGCAAGTCAAGAAACCAGCAGTTTTATCCATAAAAACTAAGGTCTGTAATCCCAGCACTTTGGGAGGCCAAAGCGGGTGTATCACCTGAGGGCAGGAGTTCAAGACCAGCCTGGCCAGCATGGTGAAACCCCATCTCTACTAAACATACAAAAATTAGCCAGGCACGGTGGCAGGTGTCCATAATCCCAGCTACTAAGGAGGCTGAAGCAGTTGAATTGTTTGAACCTGGGGGGCAGAGATTGCAGTGAGCCGAGACTGCGCCACTGCACTCCAGCCTGAGGGACAGAGCAAGACTCCATCTCAAAAATAAAAATAACAATAAAGGTCTCAGTTACCCATTCTGCCACTGCCTCCACCCCCTATTCTGTGATATCCAGTGGTATCTCTCTGTAATGGCCATCGGTACCAGGAGATCCTCAAATAAACTTCAAAACTAAATCACATTGCTCTTTTTAAAAATACAGTGACTCAGAATATCATGCACTGCTTTAAGAGAAAAAAGGGTCCTATAACCCAATTTAATCCACACAATCTGATGCTATTGATCTCAACATTCAAAACAAAAAACCCTGAGTGTTTTGCTTTTATTGTTGTCTTTGTGGAGGCAGGGTCTCACTCTATCACCCAGGCTGGAGTGCAGTGTCTTGATCTTAGCTCACTGCAGCCCCAAACTCCCGGGCTCAAGCAATTCTTCCACCTCAGCCTCCCAAGTAGCTGGGATTACAGGCATGCACCATCATGTCTGGCTTTTTTTTTTTTTTTTTTTTTTGAGATGGGTCTCACTATGTTGCCCAGAACTTCTGGACTCAAGAAATCCTCCCTCCTCAGTCTCCCAAAGTGTTGGGATTACAGGTATGAGCCACCATGCCTGACCATGAGGGTTTCTTTTTGTTTGGTTTTGTTTTAAAGAGCAAGTTACTGGTTTAGTATTTTAACACTGAAAGACCTACAATTCCTTGAAAATTGAGTCCTATAAAATGACAGGCAGAACTATGTGTGTGCACTCAGCAAGGGAAAGTTAAAGATTGCTTCAAATGGTCATGCTTCCTGCATTAAACATCAACGTCCAACCACAACATGGGAGAAATCAGTTTCTACTACTGGGTCTCTATGATGGTAAGATAGCAGGTACTGCTAGTATCAGTCAATCGCTAATCAACCACTAATCCCCACTGACAGGCAGTACTAATCTTCTGCCAACTGAGAAGACCTACACAAAATCCAGATCTACTTTGACTTCCTGGCTGATTAGAGCAAGTCCTGGTGAAGTCCTAATTGATAAATCCAGGTGATGAGCTCTCTTCAAATCCAATATGGTACCAGGGCTGCTTCTGTTCTCAACTCCCAGGAGAATGGGAAACCGGTCCATTCACCAGCTCTGCTTTCTCTTTTCTCTGTCCCAATGGACACTGAATTAACAGTGTTAACCTGTGAGCCACATCCTGTAGCAGTGGCTCCACAGGGGCTACTGATGAAGATAAATGAGCGTGGACGCGCTCTATAAACAAAGCAGACTGAACACACAGTGTCGCTGGTACAATCAACTCCCCTTTAAGACTGGCCAACCCCAGATATTCCCAAAAGAGTTGGAAATCACTTTCTAGGTGCCAGTCACCAGGTAATTTGCATATCCTCTGAATTCTTTTAATAGAAAATTACCAAGCCCCTCTTTTAATGACGCAAGGCTTCCACCCACACACCCTGTGGAAAGTCTTGAACCTGAACTAAATCACAGTGGCTAAGAATTATGAAAGCATGTGACCTGCCAGAACACATGCTAAGTATTTTCCGTGCATTTCCTCAAGTCAATTCTAACAATTCCAGGAGGAAGGCATAATTATTTTCCCATCTAATAGATGAGAAAACTGAGGCATAGGGGGTTAAGTTGGCTTGCCTAAAGTCACTAATCCTAAGTTGAAACCCATGTCTAAATGTGCACTTTTAATCTGGATGTTGTCCATGCTGACTCTATGGTTCCAAAATTCTTTAGAATGAATGGCAAACTTGGAGTACTGATTAAATAGACCAAGAAGATCATGGAGAGGAGTTCAGACCCTCTTCCCAGTTTCACCTACATTTCAAAATAACTTCACTTATGAAATGGCAAAAGAGTGCTTCCTGGTTGAAAGAGACTTCTCTGGCAAAGGAGAAACTGCACTTGTGAAAGCTTTATTATTTAATATTTTAATTTATTTTATTTATTAGAGATGGGACAAATCAATACACACTCCAGCTGACAAGGCAGGCGCCCTCTTTTCTGCAGAGAAGTGAGCCATCATAGTACAGTACCCACCACGTGCTGGGCTCTGAAGATGAGAATGGGATATGTCTATCTATGATTCCTTGTTTAATACTCCCAGCAACCACGTTAAGAAGGCATCAATAGTACTTTATTACAATCAAGGACAAGGACTCAGGTTAAGTAACAACAGCATGAGGCCACAGTTTGTAAGAGACAGAATCAGGATCAGAAGCCACACCTAACCCCAAAACCACTCTCTCCTGCCATACATACCACAACCCAGTTAGAAATGATATTGCTTCAGTGGAAACTATTTCACTCTTCTGATTGTGTTGCTTTCAATCACAATTCAAATCAAAAATTAATGTTCCTTTGCCATGACCATGTAAAGGAATGTAGTTTACATAGGTGGGGGAGCAGTGAGGGAGGAGAAATCAGAGTATGGGAATGTGTTACACATTAGATTTTACTTCTTGTCTTGCCACTTGGCCCCTTTCTTTTTTGAGGTGGGGAGAGCAGGGAAGAAGGCACATATGGCCAGAAATTACTAACATCTTTCTGTCTTTCAAGAGTTTGTCTTAGGGGTGCAGATTACCAACAATGTTGAAAAGATCATGAGCTGTCCCAGGTGGATTTTTCCTCGTGGGTGTGTGTGCAGACTCCCACCATGCTGCATCCCACGGCTGCTGGGGCGAGGGCAGGTGCTGGCTCAGGAGCAGCCCGGAACTGATCACCACCACCCCATCCCATCTTGCTCACAGGGCCCCAGTGATGTTGCCCATGGGCTGAATTTGCAATGTAAATGGTGGTAGTGGACAAACAGAAGCCCAGAAGGTAGCAGCTGGGGCAACCACTGGATACAGTCCTAGGTCCTGGGTTCTTCTTTAAGTCTCAGTTCTCTGTAAAGTGCAGGGCACCATACGACTGCAGGCCTGGTGGATCAACCATCTGAGGAGCCCCTGCTGGGTACTTCCGGGAGACGGCAAGGCTTATCTACAGCACTATCCCCACCCTGTGCTCCCTCCATGCTTCCCTCATTGGGCTAAACTACCACCTTGGGCCCTGGATCTCAGTTCCCTGTAACAGTTAGACCCTGATCTAAAACCAAACAACAAAATTTAAAAATTATGTGTTTTTTTTCTTAAGCAAAATTTCAACATCCTCCAAGGGTAAGACATGACTCCCACCTAGGCATCGCTGCCAGCAAGAATTCAGAGACCCAGAAACTTTGAAAACTCAAAATCTGAGGCTGCAACAAGGGCCTGTCTGGGTCTTTCTCAGGAAATCCATTACATTTGAGTAAGCCATTATGCTTTCATTCCGCTTGCAGTCACACAAACCATTTTTGCTCACAACTTATACTTCCTTGGTAGCCTCCCCTAAGAAGCCTGGCACTATTTGGGAAGCTGAAATGAGAATGAGGAAGTCATCACACACCATCCCAAACCCTCACATTCTTCAAAGCCGTCTCTTCCTCCTGACTCCCTGCTTCTACAAATGGTGCCTCCAACCCTCCCAAGCCTGAGACATCCTATTGATGACTTTGAACGTAAGGCAACCATTGGCCCAGAGCCAGTCATTTCATAACCAGTCCTGTGGAATGGCTGTAGGAATCCAGGAAGGGTCTGTGGGGAAAGATGGCATGGGGTTGCATTAGGAATCAATCTATAACTCATCTGAGTGCAGATGATAGTAGTAATGAAGGGTAAAGTACAGAGAGAAAGAGGGACACCAGGGAGCACCTTCATCAGGTGAAAGGAAGAAGAGTTAATGTAAATGCAATGAAAGGCCCCGCTGGGAAACCAGGCAGCCCAGTGTCATGAAAACCACAGGGTCCATTTAAATGGAGGAAACACCCGTCAACCCTAAGGGCCGAAGAGCTTAAGAATGAGTCTGAAACTAGACCACTTAACTGGGTGACTAGGGGGCTATGGCAACCCATAGGAGGCCAGGATCCAGAGTGGTGAGGGCAAATTCCAGAGAGCAAAAATCCAACGGGAAGGGAAAAGAAGACAGAAGCCATCCCACCAAGCTTCCGGACTGAGTGTGAAGGAGCATTCCCAGGCACACTAGCCACATGGATTAGACTGAGCACATGCAATCGTTCCCACTCTTCTTGAACTCAGTTTAAAATTATAGTCAAAAAAACAAGTTACAAACACATGCAAGAAAGTGGTAAAGGAAACAAGATCGTATCAACAACATTTTGTATGATAGAAAGTAAATGGATGGTAGAATCTAGCTTAAAAGGGAGAAGAAAAGCTAAAATGCAGACAGAGATGCCAGTAAAGTACAGAGAAAAGAAGAAAAAGAGGGACAGACAGGGACGCCAGTAAGAAACAAGCCCATCTGCACAGCAGGTCCCACAAATGCTCCTGAACTGGGGCCCCTGGACACTCCTGGGATTGGCAGCAAGTTCACATAGGGACACTCAGACCCACTCCCCTGGGCCTTGAGTCCAGGTGGCTGCCCTCACCAACTCCAGCAATAGCCACAGGCTTCATTCCATACAGAAGGCCTGTAATCCCAGCTACTCGGGAGGCTGAGGTAGGAGAATCGCTTGAACCCAGGAGGTGGAGGTTGCAGTGAGCTGAGATTGCACCACTGCACTCCAGCCTGGGTGACAGAGCAAGACTCCATCTCAAAGGAGGCCTGAACCTGCAGACAGCCTGCGGCTGGGGTATACTAGACACAGAGGAGGACAGGACAGGGTGCTGCTGTGTGAACACCAAAGAGTTACATGAACGTCTGCAAAGTGAAGAATGAGACACTCGGGTCTTAGAACACTACATTTATATGCCTGTGTCAGAGGATTGGGTGGATTTTCTCTAAAGAAATTATTAGGCTGTTGCAAAAGTAGTCGCGGTCTTTGCCATTACTTTCAATTGCAAAAACCATAGTTACTTCTGCATCAACCTAAGAGTAGTTCAAAAGAAAAGGCCTATGGGCCCTCCGCAAAATTCTCCAGTGAGGCCCAACAAATCACAGGCCCTGCATGTACACAAAGAGCTTCCAACTTCGTGTCTTGCTGTTAAATTCAAATGGACAGTCAAGGTCTGGCAGGTATTTGAGGAAAGCCTCCAAATGTGAATGGCAAAGACCGAACATTCAAAACAGAAAAGGAAGAAAAGGAATTCAGAGATAACAGAGACAACGCAGGGAGTATTAAAAAAAAAAAATCGCTTTTTGCCTTGTTGCACTCCTAAAAGCAAGATGGGTCACCAGTGGCTCTCCTGGAGTCACCCAAAAAAATCAGGCCAGGGTTCTCGCTCTTATCATTACGGCCTCAACATGTGCTGCCAGTGTTTCCATCAGTATGCAGAGGAGGTAGGCTTCATTAAGTTAGACTAAGTGAGCTTCCTTGAATGGATTATCCAGCACATCCACCAAAGGAAAGAAACCATAGTAGCTCTCTGTACATAAAATAAAAATTAAAATTAAAAAAAACTTAAAAAATTGATAATATGGCCAGGCATGGTGGCCCACACCTGTAATCTCAGTACTTAAGGAGGCTGAGGCAAGCAGATCACTTGAACCCAAGAGTTAGAGACCAGCCTGGGCAACATAGTGAGACCCCATCTCTACCAAAAAAAAAAAAAAAAAACCATTAGCCAGGCATGGTGTTGCATGCCTGTAGTCCCAGCTACTAAGGAAGCCAAGGTGAGAAGATCACCTGAGTCTGGGGAGATTGAGGCTGCAGTGAGCTATAATTGCACCCCTGCACTCTAGCCTGGGTGAGAGAGTGAGACCCTCCCTCAAAAAAATTCTTTTAAATGATAATAAATTAGATAAGACTTTTGTATTCCTAAAACAAGAACAGAAATCTATTAAAAGGAATGTTCAGAGACTAGGAAAGATTACTCGGAAATTTAAAATATAAGAAGAAATGTATAATTCAAGACAAGTAAAAAGATGTAAAAGAAAGGAAATAAATATGCAGTACACTACATGGCTCAGCTGCAAATAATATTTACACAATTCTAATAAATTAAACATTCAATATTAACCAAAAGTGTGATATAACTATATTGGAAAGATAGTATAAAAGAGATAAATCTTTAACTTCAATAACAGAAAATCAATAAATAAAGGTTTTAAGATAAGGTTGAAGAGGCCAGGCATAGTGGCTCATGCCTATAATCCGAGCACTCTGGGAGGCCAAGGCAGGTCGATCACTTGGAGCCAAGAGTTCAAGACCAGACCAGACCAGCCAACATGGCAAAACCCCATCTCTACTGAAAATACAAAAATTAGCCTGTGTGGTGGCATGTGCCTATAATTCCTGCTAATTGGGAGGCTGAGGTAGGAAAATCGCTTGAACTCAGGAGGCGGACATTGCAGTGAGCTGAGATCACACCACTGCACTCCAGGCTAGGTCACAGAGCCCAACTGTCTAAAAAAAAATTTTTCAAGAATATTTTTAAAACGTTTTTTAAAAGATAAGGTTGAAGAAATTTCCTGAAAAGATGAACGAAACGACAAAGAGATGGGAAATAGAGGAAAGAAAAAGACAGAGAATCAATCCAAGAGTTTCAACATCTGAGAAAAGGGTATTATATAGCAAGAGAGAACCAAGAAACAAATGGGAGAAAATACCAAAGAAATAATGCAAGAAAACTTTCCAGAAATGAAGAACATGAGTCCTCAGGTTAAACAACACCCAGCTCAAAGAATCATGACATTTAGAAATATGAAGGACAAAAAGAACTCTTAAAATCTTCAAGAGAAAAGAGTAGACATCTAATACAAAGGATCAGTATCCCAGTTGCACTGGATTTATCAATACAGACACTAGAAGCTGAAGGATAATGAATCAATGTCTTTAAAATTGCCAAAGTTTATACTGGGACAAGCTATCAATCAGCATGCAAGAGTAGAATAAAAACATCTTCAGGCATTAAAAGTTTTAAAACATCATCTCCCATGTGTCTTTTCTTAGGAAACTACTCAATGATGTGCTCTACAAAAATGCAGAATTTTTTAATTTATAAGATGTATTATTAACCAGGCACAGTGGCTCACACCTGTAATCTTAGCACTTTGGGAGGCCGAGGCAGGCAGATTGCCTGAGTTCAGGAGTTCAAGACCAGCCTGGGCAACATAGCAAAACTCTGTCTACTAAAAATACAAAAACTTAGCCAGGCATGGTGGTGTGCACCTGCAGGCCCATCTACTCAGGAGGCTGAGGCAGGAGAATTGCTTAAACTCGGGAGGCAGAGGCTGCAGTGAGCTGAGATCATGCCACTCCAGCCTAGGCAACAGAGTAAGACTCTGTCTCAAAAAAAAAAAAAAAAAAAAAAAAAAAAGCATTATTAATGTTACTTTTGATTGAAAAGCAATAATTGTATACACTTATGGGTTACAATGTGATGTTTTGTATATAAGAAGGAATGATTAAATCAAGCTAATTAGCATGTCCATCATCTCACTTCCCTATTTTTAAAAATGCAGAATTAAACAAGGCACAGGATTCAGGAAACCAAAGGTCTAACCTAAGAAAGGAAAAGGAAGGCTTAGGATGGTTTTTCCAGAACAACTGTGTGGCAGGCTGTGATGTGCTTAGATTGAGGGATGCTGAGAAGGCTGGAGACATGTGTGTGTCTGAGAGGATGTTTCAGAGGAGACTGACACGTGAGTCAGTGGGCTGGAAGAGTAAGATTCAGACCTCAATGTGGGCTGGCACCACCCAATCAGCTGTGAGGGCAGTCAGAACAAAGAAGGGAGAAGAAGATGGGTATTCAGCTTGTGGAGTTTCCGCTGTCCCTCCCTTCCCAATAATGGCTGTTTCTCTCCTCCTGCCCTTGCACATCAGACTCCATGTTTTTCGGCTCTGGGACTTTGGAGCTTGCACCAGTGGCCTCCTGGGGGCTCTCAGGCTTTCAGCCTCAGACTGGGGGCTGCATTGTTCTGAGGCTTCTCTGGTTCTCCAGCTTGCAGACAGCCTATCGTGAGACTCTTCCGATCCTGTGAACCAATGCCCCTAATTAACTCCCTCTCCCATCTTCTGTTGGTTCTGTTTCTCTGAAGAATCCTGTCTAACAAACAGGCATAAAGCTCCATCAGCCCAGACCAATGGCAGGAAAGAGAACTCAGGCCGATTTCCTGATGCATATCTGCCAGAAAGGTTGGGGCTGAATTCATAAGATAAACATAAGTAAGTGGGCGAATAAAATGGGGCAGTTACTATCTCCAGGAAAAACAAAACGATGTAAAAGAAAGGAAATAAATATGCAGTACACTACACGGCTCAGCTGCAAATAATATTTACATAATTATAATAAATTAAACACTGAATATTAACCAAAAATGTGATATAACTATACTGGAAAGACAGTGTAAGAGAGAGAAATCTTTAACTTCAATAACAGAAAATCAATAAAGAATGTCTAAATATTAAAAATAAGAAATCAAATTATAAACATGTTATTTATTTGCTCCAGTTTGCTGAATATGAAGAAATCACTAAAATCCTTGAAAATTATTACTTCTAGGTCATAGGAACTAGAGGTGGGAAGGGAACTGCAGCTTTTGTTAAAAACCTTTGGTTCCAATTTAACCTTTTAAACTATATTTATTTTGAATCAAAAATTTAAAATTTAAAAAACTTACTCTCTAATAAAGAATGTCAGTATATATAAAACGTAAATGAACCACAAAATGTCAGATCATGAAGGAAATACAGAGATTTTACATCTCCAGACCCTTCACCCTCCATTCAGCTGGAGCAACTTGGCTATAGTTAGGACTTCTTAAGGGTTTTGAGTAAGAATTCTGCTTTCTCAACCAGCTTTTTGTTTCCTTTTTTTTTCTTTTTTGAGAAGGAGGAGGGAGGCAGTCCACTGATTTAGTCAATCCCCATCATTTTTCAGATAACAAAATCAACTGGGTTAGAATGCGAATTATTTACTTAGAACTGGAAGATACATTAAATCTGGTTCAACCGATGCTCAAAAGTGAAGTCATTTGTTAGCTTTGCCTGGAACCTGCTCCCTGCCTCTCTGCCCAGAGCTTTGTGTTTTATACGGCAGTTCCTCCAGTAGGAGAGCAAGAGGGGATGAATCGGGGCCTAGCCATCTGGGATGACAGGGCAAGCAGTTGGATCAATTTTTTCCGAAAGGTGCTGATAATAAAAAATCACCCAGAGGCAGATACCAGACCACACACTCTGATTCCTAAGAGACTTGCTTTTTCCCTAAATGCCTTCTCTTTCAGAGGGGCCTAAAGTTCCCAAAGAGACAGATGACCTGAGAAGTAGAGGGCAAGTTAGTCACAGTGAGGCTGGCAAACTCTTTTTTTTTTTTTTTTTTAGACAGAGTTTTGCTCTTTCGCCCAGGCTGGAGTGTGGTGGCAGAATTTCGGCTCACTGCAACCTCCGTCTCCTGGGTTCAAGCAATTCTCCTGCCTCAGCCTCCTGAGTAACTGGGACGACAGGTGCACACTGCCATGCCCAGCTAATTTTTTGTATTTTTAGTAGAGATGGGGTTTCACCATGTTAGCTACGATGGTCTTGATCTCCTGACCTCGTGATCCGAGACGCAAACTCTTTAAGAGACAGGATCTCGCTCTGTCGCCCAGGCTGGAGTGCAGTGGCGCCATCACAGCTCACTGCAGCCTTGATCTTCTGGGCTCAAGTGATCTTTCAACATCAGCCTCCTGAGTAGCTGTGACTACAAACATCCAGCACCACACCCGGCTAATTTTTTAATTTTTGTGTAGAAACAGGTTCTTGCCATCTTTCCCAGGGTGATCTCGAACTCCTGAGCTCAAGTGATCCTCCCACCTCAGCCTCTCAAAGTGCTCTCAAAGATGTGAGCCACCATACCATTCTGTAAACGCTACAGAGTGGCTTAGCCCAGCTTGGTTGATTGGGAAGGGCCCATAGACAGGCACCCCAATGCACCAGTCCCGTGGGACTGCTCCACCCCTCCTAACCCACAGAGCCTCCAGGTGGAAAAGTCTGTTCATATACCAAAGCCTCACTAAACCGTGAAGACAGAGCACTGGTTTCTGCCTCCCAGCCCCAGATCACACATGTCTTGGGTAAGTAACCCTGAGGCCTGAGGCAGAAAGCACCCTCCCCAAGTCCAATTGTGCAAATGAGATTCAGTAACAGCGTTTGGCTGAAAGCAACCACAACCTCCTTCCAACACTCAGCAGAGGTCTGGGCACCATGGCGAGCTGGCTTTGCAGCACTAGGGCCCAGATAAGTCCTACTGACAATGGCCTTGCAATGGCAGCTTAACAGACCCCTCTGTTCCCAGCAGGAGCTGATGTCTGGCATCATTAATTCGTTTAGCAGAGAAAGGGGCTTGTGCTTTGTCACAATAACTCAGCGTCTTTCCCCTGACCACAAGCCACATGCTGCATACTTAGATGCATTTGCTGACTACAAGACATACGTTACACACAAGAAAACAAAAAAACTAAACTAAAAAAACAAGATCCAAAGCAGATTTTTTTTTCTCTCATCTCCAACAAACAAACAAACAAACAAAAAATAGCAGATGTGGAAAATGCTCCTGAGTGGCTCATTTGGGACAAATTATTTAATTGAAGTTGTCCTGTTTTCTGGACCCCAGACACCTTGGGAAGGTGGCCAGGCAGCAGAGTAGAGATTGCAACTTTGCAGAGCCCTTTCCCCAATACTCACATATGAACACACACACGTAAGCTCGTGTACAGATGCGCACACACACGCCGGCATCATCAATGTATACACACCAGCAGAATCAGCGTCAGTCATCCAGAATCCTGCTCCTAACTGCTTGATTTCCTGGATTGTGTTAAATCCCCACTGAGTTCAGCTAATGGTGCAAAATGAAAACCCCATTTTGAGAGCAAAATGTTGCCTGATGTGGTTTCATCTGGGAAACCACGCATCTTGGGGAGCAAGGGCTTGGGCCTCAGAGTGGATCAGAGAAGAAATGGGGCCCCTCCCCTTCCCAGTGTGCACCTTAGCCTCTTCCACCCCACTCCCCACCCCGCCACCACCCTGCGCTGAAGGGAGAGAGAGAAGAATAGGAGAATCATGTAAATAAAGTCCATCACTAGGATTGATAGAATCTTGGCTCTGAGTCCAGCAAACCTGCCAAGGCAAACAGCTTTTCCTACCATGGGGTCACTGGCTTTTCATTCCTCTCCAATCTACCCCCTGGTGTTTGCCCAAACTGCAAGTTGAAATGTGGGATGGTCTCCTGGGAGGGAAAAGATAGGGAGTGGGCTTCAGAAAAGCCACAAACTATCCCTCGCTCTGAGAGATGCTGGAGTGAGCATCATCAGAATCACCTGGAGGATTGTTAAAAATGCAGACCGCTGGGCTCCACCCCTGGAGCTTCTGAGTCAGCAGCCATGAGACGGAGCCCAGGAATCTGCATTGCTTTTTATTTTTAGAGACCGAGTCTCACTCTATCGCCCAGGTCAGAGTACAGTGGTGCGATCACAGCTCACTGCAGCCTTGAGCTCCAGGGCTCAAGGGATCCTCCTGAGTAACTGGGACTATAGGCATGAGCCACCACACCACCTAATTAAAAAAAAACTTTAGTTTTGTACAGATGGTGTCTCACTATGTTTCCAAGGCCGGTCTCAAACTTCTGGCCTCAAGAGATCCTCACCTTGGCCTCTCAAAGTGCTGGAATTACAGGCATGAGCCACTGTGCCTGGCCAGGAATGTGCATTTCTAACAAGTCCCCAAGTGATGTTAATGTGCTAGTCTGGGGATCACACTGGAGAACCACTGGTTTAAAGAGTCTGAGGGTTGGGACAGGGTGCGTTGTTTGATTTGTCACTTTGGTTATTCACAGTGACACAGTCCTTATTTTAAGGACTCTTTCTTGGATGATGTCTAAATATCCTAGAGGCCCAGGACAGCCCCCCAAACCCACTGGAGCTCAGGTGGAAGCCAGCAAAATTGGCACAGGCCTGTCCAAGACACAGCGGAGCTAGGGCAAGGTGGTCAGCACTACTTACAGAATTGCTGAGGTCTATTCCAGAGCTGTGGGTACTTGCAAAGTCAAGAAAACAAGAGCTTGGATAGCAAGAAGCAGGACATTTCAGAGGAAAGGACCCCACGTGGAGAGTCAGCAGACCCCAGCTGACCAACCCCACCACCCACGTTTTAGTGGATTAGACTCCACCATTAACCTTTAGCATAAACTTGGGTAAAATCATTTTACTTCTCTGGCTCCCAGCGTAGCCATTTGCAAAATGAATATATTCATTCATTGAAATGGACCCATTCATCTCAGTCTCCCTGCCTGAAATGGCGATTTACAGCTGCATCTTCCTATTTCCTTTCCCTGTCTTTGAAATCCGGTAGAGAATCCCAGACCACACAATGGGAACATCCCACATCTCAGATGGCAACAATGCCCAAGCCGCTCCACCCCCAGAGGCCTTGCTTGTATATGCCTGCGGCCAGCCCTCCAGGGCACACAGCAGCACAAGAGCACCATTTTGGTCACAAAGTTGTCTAAACTCAAAGACAGCTCCCGAAAAACACCTGACACACTCCACACATAATAATCAGCAGGTCTTCGTGCCATCCCATGTGACAGATGGGGAGCAGAGACCTAGGGGACTGCTGACCCCTTCACTGAGAGACCTCTGACAAAGTTAGTCCAATGCCTCTGCAAAATGACAGCAGGTGCTCCTCACTCTTCTCCCTTTATCATGTTCTCGGTTTGTTCCCTCTGAAGGAAAGGGGTGCAGGTCACCTGTGCTTCAGGCTAAGCTACAGACCATCTTCTCCCTGATGCCTCCCCAGCCCAGTCTAGCCTTGGTCTTCCTGGCTCTCCTTGCCTCAACATTGATGCAGCAGAGCTCTGCAGGAGAACGACCCAGGAGTGCTCCCACCTCTCCTCCTCCCCTCTGCGAGCTCATGTAGGACATGGCCCACAACTCATCCACTCTCTGTTCAATGACTAGTGCAATGCCCGATGCATCAGGCGGCTCAGCTAAACACTCATGGGGCACACAAATGAACAGAGAGATGGAAAGAGCTCAGCCACTGCCTGGATGTTCATAGACTCACTCATGAGACTGGAACTCTCTGCACAGACCTCCACTTCAGCACTAACAACAACAGCAAGAGCCAGTGGTCACTGAGTGCTCGCCCAGGCCGGGGTCTGGTCTATGCACCTATCAGCAGACGCACTCCGGGACACCTCTAACAGCCTAGAAGGCAGATACTCCAATAATGACATCCAGTTTCTAGATGAAGAAACTAGGACAGAAAGGTTCAAATCCCACAACTAGTCCATGGCAGAGCTGGACTTTGATCCCAGAAGCCTGACTCACAACATATAAATACTATCAGAAGCAAAATGAACCACATAAGCAGAACAGGAGGCCTCTGTCTTGGGGTCCCCTTTCTACTGGGGATAGCTGCTTTTCAGGCCTAGGGGCAGAGAAGTGTCTCACTGGCCCCTTTTCCCTCCAAGAGCTTTCTAGGTACAAAGGGATTTAGAGAGGGAAACATCCCTCTGATCCATCAGAGACAGCTCCAAAATACAAAGCTAAGAAAGCACAAAAAATACCTATGTCCAAAATCCTTCATCCTCGCCATCACACGATTCTCTCCAAAGCAAAAATAGAGGCCTCGTCTCTCTGGACCTGATAGTGTCACAATCACAGTTCAAGGTTCTTGCTTATTCCCATTTCTGACCCCACCTATTTATCCAACTTTCTATACCTGAATAGTCTCTTTCTTTTTTTCATCTTTCTAGGCTTTATGTCAACAGCAGGAAGGCTTGAAGACAGAGGCACCCTGGCGGCCTGCTCCGACTCCAGCCCTTGGTGGGCACGAGGTCCAGTCTGAGCCTGGGCCCAAGTTGCACACCTTCCCCAGCATAAGATGGGCAGCACCGGGCTTCCCTCCCAAGTCAGGGGGGTGCAGGGGGAGGGCTGACAGAGCTCATACAGTTTTTCTTTGTGGGGTGGAGGGTCGGGGGGCGGTGCAGTAAAGCCCTGCCAGAGGCACACAATCATCCAGTGAGATGGCAACGTACACCAAACAGGATGCAGAGGAACGCTGGCCTCTCAAAACTGAAAAGTGTCTTGGCCTGAGACAGGTCTGGCTGAAGCCAAGAATCTAAAAAGTTAAGAGGAATCGGCACCCAGTCCTATCTCAAAGCCGGCCTTACCTCTATTTTCTAGAATTTGCACTCCCTGCCCTACTCTGCTGGCATGCATTCAGGGCAGCCAGGTGGCATCAACCTCAAGCTGAATGCCCTGACTCCTGCTTCCAGGTCCTCGGACCCTCCCTGGGTCTTTCCTTTCTCTCAACCCATCTGGACCCTACACACAAGTCACAGGGCAGAGGTTCTGAGAGCTGAAGGGAGCAAGCGGCAATAAAATCCCATAAGACCCCAACTCTGCACACCCTTTCTGCTTCTTCAGGAAGCCATTTCTTGAGAAGAAACAAATGAAAAACTTTCCCATGGCGGCAGGGGCTGCTGACCCACGGGGTCAAATTAGCACCCACAGAGGGACAAACAGCCCCAGCCCTACAGGAGACCACAGAAGGCTACTGGATGGGCCAAGACTCAGGGCACACAGAGACAGAGCTTTGCAGGAACGAGTGCTCAGCCCGCAATCTGGAACACCTTCCCCAACTCCCAGATGCGCCCCTAGCATGCAGAAGGCAAGTGCTTTCTAAGTATCTCTACCAAGTGGCTTCACAACGGACAGATTCTTTCAATGTTCCAAGTACTCTCCAGGGACCATGCTTCTCTTCCTACTGAAGACAGTCAGCATCCAGGTTTGGGGGCCAAGGCTGAGTCCCATGGGACAGGCCCATGAGCTCCCAGCAGGCATGACCACCTCTAATGTATACAGCTCCCTCTCCTCTATTTCCTTTTCCAGCCTCTCTTGCCGCCTGCCAAGTGCTCCTACCTCATTCGTGGCCTTCCACCCTGTGCAGGGAGGGAGTGGGAGTCCTCTCTACTGCACCTCCTCCCCAAAGCCTCCAGTGTGCATCAGGGCTGCTATCACAGCCCACCTCACCAGCCTTCACCAGCAAGCTTTGCCCTGTTACGCAGCTGGACACATCCAGGGGGCCAGGCAGGCCCTTCAAGGATTTGCCAATGGAGTGGGAGTGCAGTGCCCCTCACTCCCTCAGCATTGGGGGATTGATGTTGCAGCCACAGACAGGGGAAAATAAAAGACAAATGTCAGCTCGCACACACCCATAGCTAGAGGCAAAGTCCCTTCAGAGTACAGAAGGGTTCAGCCCACGGCTGCCATCCAAAGAGTTCAGACACATTAAGGATGTGGAGGCAGCTAGTCAGTCCTCAGGAGCTATCCAGGCACCGTTGTGGCTCCTATCTCTTGTGGATGGATGTGTCTAAAGGGGCATAATATAAACAACAGTCACAGGGTCAATCAGTCATTGACTGAGGGCTCACTGTGAAGCCATCCCTCGCATACCGCACACACCCTGGCTGAGCACGATCAGTAACCTGAGGAGGTGCGTGCTGTGCACAGGGGAAACCCCCACAGCCTACGGGGTGATAAATTTCATATACATGGCCAACTGGGAAAGGCACAGTCTCAAACTCTAGGATCCCCTTCCAACCTTGCTGACCGCTCTCTGGTGTTCTCACCTACCGTGACCATGATTCGCCCAGAGCACCTCTGGCAAATGCATATGTCGTGCCTCATGGTCAACAAATAAACAGCTTTTAAAGGGTCCTCATTTGTATGTAGAGCTTGAAATTAACTGCTAGGACAATTCACAAGACTGCTGGAGACCTTCAGAGACTCAGGGCCAGGGGCACAAGAGGTGGCCCCTCCATTCCTCTCATCACCCTGTAGGACTGGGTTGCTAAGGGCCTTTTGGGTAGCTGGTTGGTTGCCTCCCACATCTGCCTCTCACTGTCCCTGGTTTGCCTGCATGGCAAAGGGACTCTCACCGAAGGTGTTCAGATGTGTGCACCTTGTAACTCTGTGTTTTGTAATGTTAAAAATTAGGTTTTGGCCATGCAGGGTGACACAGGCCTATAATCCCAACACTCTGGGAGGCCAAGGTAGGGGGATGGCTTGAGTCCAGGAGTTTGAGACCAGCCTGGGCAACATAGCAAGACTCAGTCTCTACATTTTTTTTTTTAACTAGTCGGGTTTAGTCGTGTGGGTCTGTAGTCCCAGCTACTCAGAAGGCTGAGGTGGGAGGACTGCTTGAGCCCAGGAAGTCAGGCTATGATTGTGCCACTGCACTCCAACCTGGGAGGCAGAGCAAGACCCTGCCTCCAAAAACACGAAAGAAAAAAAAAATGCTTGTTTGGAAATCTGAAATAGAAATAAATAAATAAATTTTAAAATAAAATAAAAATAAGGTCAAGCATGGGAAAGCATTTTGAACATGGCAACATGTTCCTCTTACTTTTAATTCTGCATTATTTGGACATTTTTTATTTTATACAATGTGAATACATTGCCTTTTTGAAACTACATATTCAAAACTAAATTATACACACAAATATATGTACAGAGTTATATACATGTTTATCTATACTTTATTCATCCATTCATTTATTTTATTTTCCTAGCTTTCTGTCCAATTTTAAAGTACTGCCCTGCTTTCAGGAAAAGCCAGAGACATGCAAATAACGTTTTTTTACACTGATCGGGCCAAAATAACTCCAGCTTTAGAAATTTTGATTCATTTCCCTATGTTCTTTCAAGAAGCTCTCTGTGGCGATCTATGATCTCATTCTTCTTCATTCCACTCCAAAAGAACGAAGATTCCAACATATCTCACCGGTAAGAGCACTGCTGAATTTAGATTCTTGCTTTTATTACATGACCTTGGACGACATGAGTCTCCATCCTGTTTCTTCCTTTCTTTCTAGATGTAGATTTCAATATCTTTCTTTATTAAGTTTCAAGTCAGTCATGTCTTTGTTTTCCTTCCCTTTGCTACAGTAAAAAGCACTTTTCCCTGACAGGTGTCGGAATTAGACCACCAGGTAGGTGTCACATCTATCTCCTCCCCCGAGTCTCCTTCAGAGTGTGTGTGCCTCCCACAGAATGGGAGAAGGGTGATCGTTAGGCCTTGTCCTGCGAATAGGTCACGTTATCTGCATTAGACAGACCTGCTGGCCGGATAAGAAACCCCATGAGACCATCTAGACAGAAAACGTGCAAGCCCCCGAATGCTGTTTCAGCCATGCTCAAGATTTACTTAAAGACAATTCAATGAAGTGATCAGAAGATCAGGCCAAAGTCAGCAGCTGAACTTGTAAAAATCATTCAGATCAACGCTATTTTTACAGAAACTAAAAAAAATTAAACTCCTCCAACTTTCTTTTGTTTTTTTTTTTTTTTGAGACAGAGTTTCACTCTGTCATCCAGGCTGGAGTGCAGTGGCACAATATCGGCTCACTGTAACCTCTGCCTCGCAGGTTCAAGTGATTCTCCTGCCTCAGCCTCCCGAGAGTAGCTGGGATTACAGGCACCCGCCACCACATCTGCCTAATTTTTGTATTTTCAGTAGAGACAGGGTTTCGCCATGTTGGTCAGGCTGGTCTCTAACTCCTGACCTCAGGTGATCCATCCGCCTCGGCCTCCCAAAGTGCTGGGATTACAGGTGTAAGCCACCACGCCCGGCCAAACTCCTCCAATTTTCTTGTATCTATTGATGAGTTGGGCTAACACAAAGAGTTGATTAGAGCTTGTTACTTTGCTCGGCCTGACTGTTACATCCAACCTACTGCTGTACACAAGGTATCCTAGCTGGGCCAGGGGACCCTCTGGGGGATTGCCTACAGCCCCACCAGCATTACCTGTTTGCCATGGCAAACTTAAAGACTGTCAGCAAGTAGGATCCAAACCTAGGCAGGCACATCTAGAGTGGCTGACCGGAGCCTCATCACTGAATGAGGATGGGAAGCTAGATAATCCAAGAATAGTAAGAAAGAGTCTGGTTCATTAGCCCAGACTCAAATGGAAGAAGAGGAGGAGAACAGCAGCTCCAGGTGCAGCACAGTGGCTACTATGGAAACCAGCCACAACTGCAGGAAGAAAGTGCTGGGTAATCACACTGAAGGGCTCTTTCACGAGAGGCTGGGACACACCAGGGCCCGGAGAACATTGCTGGAGGGCCCCACCCTCAGTGAACCCCATTCATGCGCTGGACACAGTGCTCTGGCGGCACTGTGATGGCTGAGAGTGCTACAGGGACCCTCACGCTGGCAATGGAACTACCGCTCAGGAGATGCTGGGCTGCAAATACCCAGGGACCTCCAGAATGGCTGACAGCAGCCAGGACAGCCATTCAGGACAGCAGCAAATGAAGTGACCTGCAGGGACTGCACCTGCTCACTCCACAGAGCCCAGCCTGCAGGACCACACCTGCTCACTCTACAGAGCCTAGGGAGGGTGGCATAGGGGGAGGGGTCTCCCCTGCCTCCTCTGAAGAGCATTCTGGGGTGAGGCAGAGGCAAAGCCTCTGGGAGCAGCTAGAAAGTGCAGGCAAGTGCAGGCTGGCAGGCTGACATGGCCTGCCATCATGCGTACCCCCAGGCTGTGAGGCCAGGGCCGATGCCCCAGTCCAGGGAGAAAGTACAGATTCAGTGTCTCATTGAGTTCACTCTGCCCTTCTTCCCTGAGGTCAGACACTCACTCTTCCCCATGTCCCACAGATGTACCCCAAGAGTAAGTGGAGGCCAAGCCAGCCTGACACTTAGTCCCCTCTGCTTCCAACCTGGTGGCCTATGCTGCCTGGTTTTCCACAATGGAGTTCCAGGTGAGATTTCCTCTGAAGAAAAATTGTGCTTTGTGGCACATGAGTGTTTAAGGAACACGAGCCTCACATATAGATGCACAGAATATTAAAGCACAACGGGATTTAAGAGGCCACCTAACCAAAGTCTCATTTTACCGATTAGAAAACGAAGGCCCAGAGAGAAAATGAGGCCCCCAGCCCCTCAGCCGTCACCATCTGAGCTTGCACCAGAACCAGGACTCCCGACTCCCTGGAGCCACTGCTGACCCCTGCCCCTCGTTCCCCACACACTATTCCCTTCAGGCACACATTTCTGGAAGGGTGACGCCCCAGCCCCTCGGGTTCCAGCCCCACAGGCTCAATCAGCCTCCCTCCTTTCTTCCACAAATGCAAGCAAGCCGCTCCCCACTTCCCTGCCAGAACAAAATGCCAAAAACCAGAGAACTAAGCCCCACTCCAGGCTGAAGAAGTGCAGCCCCAGCTTACTATCAGATAAGTTATTTCCTGACAGAAATGCAGCTGCAGTGAGGCAGGAAAGCCGGGAGCCACGGACCCTGAGGTCAGCCCGCCTGGCCGCACTCATCCCAGGACCACAGTCAGATACAGCAGCCAAGCTGTGGCCCAGCCCTCCAGCCCTTCCAAATCAGGAAGCACTGAACCCCTGCGAGTGCCAGGGAGTGCCCCTGCCCTGCCTCCTCTGAAGAGCATTCTGGGGTGAGGCAGGGACCTAGGACAGACAGGCGTGCTCCGTTAGCTCAAAGCAGGATGGAGGCTCTACCGGATGGGATGGCCAGGTCCAGGCTGGGGTCGGGGGTGCCAATGATCCCTCCCAGCCACCTCGGAAGTGGCCACCCTTTGGTGTTCTGTGTGGAGTTTTGGGGTGTGAGTCCCCAGGAACTCTTAGGCTGAGGGCTCCAGAGGAGGCACAGGTAACGTTTCCAGTCCAACTCAGGGTCCTCATTCTATGGAACCAGGCAGGGGGAGGGCGTGGGTGGGTAAGGCAGAAGCGCAGAGTTTCCAGCTGGCCCAGACCTGATTCCTGGCACCACCCCACTCCCAAAGAGCATCGGGAATGGGGGGACAGGGATGGGGACGATGAACCCGAGAGAGAGAAACACTCTGTGTTCCTCCCTGGGCTTGCCTGTTCCCGACTTCGAGTAATCATCCAAAACAAGGAAACCTGCCAGGAGATACATTAAGTCTGTAAGCGAAGAAGGCTCCGGGCAAAGAGCTGTCAGTCACAGGGAAAACCCAACACAATACATGGATTCTACTCCTGTTCCGAGGCAGGGGCGGTTCCAGCTCAACCTTCCCACCGCCTCCCCCGCTGCACACACACGCGGACACAACTGTGAAGGCAAAAAAGGATTTGTTTTCCAAAGTCATCAGGAAAATCGACACCAAAGGAGGCAGAGGGAGTGTGGGGCCAGTGGCTCCTCCTTGGATGAAAGAAATAGCGGCAGGGGGAGGGGGTTCAGCCCCGGGCCTGGACTTCATTCCATGTCCACGGGGCCTCCTTGCTGGCAACTGGAGGTCCGTTCCCAAAGAGTCACGGCCACTAGAATGCTCCAGGCCATCTGGCCTTCCTCTCCAAGACACGCAACATGGAATGACTCCAGGATTCTGTCTTTACATACCCTGGTGTCATCTCTTTCTTCACTGAAGAGTGGGTCTACACACGAGGTCGGGGGCAGCTAGGAGCTAATTTCAAGGGTGGGATTCGTACACTGCTGGTGGCCTAAAAAGATGGGGTCCCTAGTTGGCTCCTCTACCCTCCTCAGGAAGATAATCTTACACTCCACCAGAAGAAAGGTTCACCCACCAACACAGCCAACTTCTGGGGAGAAGTCACTAGCCAGAAAGCACATAGTGAGTGCCCTAAGTGTGGCATCTGAAGGGCTGAAAAAGAGTCCTGTGGGTCATGCCTCTGGCTTCCTGTCCAGTGCAGGCCTCCAGGTATCACAGCTAAAAGGCCGCCAGGTCTCTGAATAACTTCCACAGTGGGACCCTACCACGGAACAAGGCAGTCCGCCCCTCTACTGAACAAAGTTTCATTTCCTCAAGCCCAGTTCTGCCGGTGCCACACAGGAGTGTTCCCTTTGTGGGACTGCACAGCCTTGGCCCTCACATCTGTTTTCCTCCTAACACCTGCAGTCCTAAGAGGTGGACATCCTGAAACACATGGGCTTGTCCATTTGAAGGGGGAACATGGAGAAGAGAATGGCCAGGCCCTGAGAAAGTGGGAAATGTGTAGGAATGACAGGCGTGCCAGCTCATTTTCTCTCAGCTCACAGTTCCTCTTACACAAAATCTCTGCCATCGGCCGCCATGGCCGAAGCGATGCTGAGTGCTCATTCTAGATGCTGGCATCGGCTCACAGGAACAGCATGGAGGGTAGGTAAGAGCACCAGGTCACGTACCACGGCAGGCTGGTGGCCCCGATGCATCCATCCCACCTGTACCAGGGCCTGCTCTGGGCTCCGTTCCCTCTTTGGGGGTGAGCCTGGCTCTACATCTCAAGCCTGGATTTTTCAAGCATCCTCTCTGATTTAATGCTTTCAATCTTGGGGTCTTCAGCTAATATGTGCTCTCCCTGTGAGTCCACAGAGAAGGTGAGGGGATAGATCGGTGTGTATTATAATAACCTCTGAAGTTCTTTTTAAACTTCTCTGAGAAATACATTACCTTTACTATCCTGGCTTCAATTTGGTATATCTATAAAATGCATTCACCTGTTATGGTTTAAGGAAAGTGCAGCATGTGTCACAAATGCTTTAAGGGAAGGGGCCCCAGGGCATCCTGACAGCCTTCTCATAACCAGGAAGCCCTTCCAGGGATGCCACACGGAGCTGTGAGAGGGCAGCTGGGACTGGCCGCCACGGGGTGAATGACGAGTTAGAGGAGAACTGCACTTTGTACACTGGACATGGTAGCTCATGCCTATAGGCAGGAGGATAACTTGAGGCCAGGAGTTCAAGACCAGCCTGGGCAACTAGCGAGACCCCGTTTCTATTTTTAAAAAATTAAAAATTTGGCAGGGCACAGAGGCTTATGCCTGTAATCTCAGCACTTTGGGAGGCTGAGGCAGGTGGATCACCTGAGGTCAGGAGTTCAAGACCAGCCTGGCCAACATGATGAAACCCTGTCTCTACTAAAAATACAAAAACTAGCCAGGTGTGGTGGCGGGTGCCTGTAATCCCAGCTACTCAGGAGGCTGAGGCAGGAGAATCACTTGAACCCGGGAGGCAGAGGTTGCAGTGAGCCAAGATTGTACCATCGCACTCCAGCCTGGATGACAGAATGAGACTCTGTCTCCAAAAACATAAAACAAAAATAAAAATTAGCCACGCGTTGTGGTATGCACCTGTAGTCCCTGTACTTGGGAGGCAGAGGCAGAAAGATCGTTTGAGCCCAGGAGTTCGAGGCTGCACTGAGCCGTGATTGTGCCACTGCAGTCCAGCCTGGGCAACAGAGACCCTGTCCAATAAATAAAAACTACATTGCACTTTGTAGTTTCCAAGACTCTTCCATACACTCATGGGGTCTACACACCAGCTCTGTGGGGGATGCATGATGGCCATCATTCGGCAAATGAGAAAACTGTGGTTCCAAGCACTGCCTTTGGCCAAAGCCATGTGACTAGTAAATTGTGGGCAGGAATGAAAACTCAGTTCTGAGTTTTAGAAAGTAACCGCTTCCAAACTGCTTCCCCAAAGGAGGCTCTCTCCTACCCTATGCAAGGGAAGGGGCTCCTATGACGTCTGTCGCTGGGTTTCTGAGAACACGGGAAGAAGCAGCAGCACAGAGACACATTCAGGAGAGAGGATGCAAATGCAGGGACCAGCTCAAGAAGATGGCGCTAGGACCACGATGTCCAGTAGCTCCCAGCTCTGGTCAGAGACCACTGATTCACAGTTTATACAATGCACTGCCCTTTGCAGTGGTCCTACGCCCTCCACTGCAACCCCAACTTTACCCTTCAATGAATGCGTCCAACTCAGTTTTCATCTGCTCCACCCTCTCAGGCACATAGAGGCTTCTCTTCCCCATGCACTCAAGGTGAAGGCCGGTGTTCCCAGGGTCCTTGCCTGGGGAGCAGGAGGTGCCAACCAAGATTTTACACCTAGAGAGCAAGTCACAGAGTTTTTGCCACAGAACAAAACCACCCAACTGCAGAGCTGGAGGAGACTCACAGATCACCTATGGTGACCCCTGCAATGCGCTTAAGGAAACAGGCTTGGAGATTTGAGCTGACTGCCCAAAGTCATAAACAGTTCAGTAGCAGTGCAGAAACTAGGTGCCAGGACTCCAGAACTTGTGTTAATTTTTTTCTTACTCCATATTTTATCTGCAGAAGTCTTTGTTTTTGTTTTTTAACTAGTGGGTAAACTGAGCCACAGAGTGCTTTGGTGACTTGCGGGTGCTGACACAGTAGGTGGTAGAACCAGGCACTGGGCTCATACCTGTACAACTCCTAAGGCTATACGTGTTCTTTCCAATGCACTCTTTAAATCCTAGGGATTACAGCACAGCCTTTATGCCAATCCCTGCTAACCGCTGGAATCAGCTAAGGAAGTGACTCCTGCCCAGAGAACCAGCAGTTCTAAATGGACTTGCTGCAAACACTGAAACCTAAATAAAAGAGGTCTATTTGGCACTCAAAGTAATAAACAAAATACCAAGACCATAGGAGTGTTCCCTAAACTTACAAAGATGGCACTCAGTTTGTATAATGGCATCACTGTAAAGAAATCCCTTCTGGGCTTGTCAGAAACTCTTCTGGAGGATGGTGGATTAGCAGCATGTTCTAGACAGTGTCTCTCTCAAGTGCTGGGGGACGAAGTGAGCCTCGGGTCTCACCAGTGGAGACCAAGTCCCTGGGAAGGTCAGGTCAGCTGGAAAAGGCAGCTGCTCGGCACAGCCAGGCTCACCAGGCAGATGTGCTATGCACACACAGACAGACGTGCAGGAGGGTACATGTACACAGCCCATCACACCACACACTACCCACATCTGTCTACACCCACACTTCACAGACTGACCCATACACAGGCAAACACAGACACAAACACACATGTGTGCACAGTAGGTGATCCCTTGTGTCCCCCGGCTACACACAGGCATCAACAGGCACCCACATCTCGCAGACATAGCCCCATGTGCACAGAGGCATAAACACATACCACACACGCACCTCCCCTTGTCCCTTATTGTCACTGCAGCCTCTCCTGCCTCCCTCTTTCAGGGAAGCTCCAGACACCTGGGCTAACCCAGCCCCACAGGCCCTCATGGATGCCATTCCCAGTGCAATGCTTTAGGGCTGGCTCCGGAGGCACTGTGCCTCCTGCCCCTGGTCAATAACAAGGTCTGGAGAGAAAAGTCCGGGCCATTTATGGATCCTAATGACCAACTGCTCTTGGTAACGGCCAGTTCTGCAGTGACCCATATATGAGTTGATTACAGGTTCTGGCTCCCACACTGCACACGCAGAACGCAGGTGTCCCGGGGCACTGACCGCTGCAGATGGCCCCTTCCCTGACAGCCAGGGCAGCTATGCTGACCTCATCAGCCACCTCCCGAGGGCTCCTTCAAGTGGGTGGCCCTGAGCAGGCCCAGACCCAACAGGCACCACCCCGAGCCCTCTCCTCAGGGACATGGCTCCAGGGCTCCTCTCTCCCTCCCACCCTCACTCAGAGGCTCCCTGTCCAAAACGTCTCACCACTGGTGTCTGCAGTTCTGCCATTAGGACTTTATTATTTGATTAATGAGGTCTTCCTCTTCTTGTCCTCCTCTTCCTCCTCCTTTTTTTTTTTTTTTTTTTTTTTTAGGTATTTTTTAAAGATATAAGACAGTCATGTTTTAAAATAGGTTCCCAGTGTCTCTGTGTTGCCAACAAGGCCAAATCTCCATTCTGTAAGAAAGCAGTCAGATAGCTGCACAAGCTGTCTTTTGCCTGTTTTGTCATCATTTCTGGACACTCACCACCACAGCCTGATAAGCTAACCACAAAGAGATTCACCACTCCCCAGTGCAGCGTCGCAGCTCCTGGTCTGATCTCCGCTGGGATTATCTTCCTAGGCCCACCTTTGCTGCCTGACAAATGCCTACCAGGTCCATGGAGGACAGCACAGGGTCTCTCATCTCTGCAGCTCCCCTTTATCATTTCCTTGAAGACCAGCTCCCTGCTCTATGCTCCCGTGGCTCCCAGCTCTTCTCTATCACAGGCATCTCTGCATCTCCTGACCTCCTCTAGATGGTAAGTCCTGGCAGAGCAGAACTACTTCCCAGTCACACCCCATGACCATTTTCTGGACACTCACCAGCGTGGAGCCCAGCACGCACACCATGCAATTAGCCTTGACTGGGTCTCTGACACTAACATGAGATTAGGTTAATCCAGGCGTTTCCTCCCTGAGGCAGGAAACACCATGAGGAGCAGCACAAAGGCACTGTGAACCAGGGCGGGAGCATGGACAGAGGCACCTTGGCGAAGCCTGTGACAAACCCAAAGCTTCTGCCTCAAACAGGCCCCAGGAGTGCGGACAGCGAGGTACCCCAGTGTGGCCAAGGGACCCTCAATACAGACACCCTCAACCTCTCCTCCAAAACTCACCAGCCCCTGTCTGGCCAGCCCGAGGCTCACTGCAGGGCTTCACACTCATAACACACTTCAAAGGCAACACACCCCAGGCAGAATTACACCATTAAAAACCTCCACTCCTGGACTCAGGTGTGCAGGTAAAAGCTATCTATGGCCAACAGAGTTTTCACCTTCCTTACCCAGGGCTTAACTCGGGTTCAGAGCACTTGGAGGGAGGAGACGCTGCAGAATTCTTTGCAGCAAGGACCCCATAGCAGCCCTTTTTGGCTTTGATTATTGATATGGTTAGGATTTGTGTCCACCCAAATCTCTTCTTGAACTATAATCCCCAGGTGTTGAGGGAGAGACTTGGTGGGAGGTGACTGGATCACAGGGACAGTTTCCCCCATGCTGTTCTCATGATAGTGAGTGAGTTCTCACAAGAGCTGATGGTTTTATAAGGGGCTCTTCCCCCTTCACTTCCTTCACACACTCTCACCTGCCACCATGTAAGACGTGCCTGCTCCCCCTTATGCCATGGCTGTAAGTTTCCTGAGGTCTCCCCAGCCATGTGGACCTGTGAGTCAATTAAGCCTCTTTTCTTTATAAAGTATCCAGAATGGTGTAGTAACTTTATAGCCGTATGAGAACAAACTAATACAATTATGGAGACTTCCCTCTTCCCAAGCCCTGGGAAGAAATGATATCAACACTTCTGTCTACATAGCTAAAATCTTTTTGGATGTGGATTCTAGTCAACAGATGTGGTATAGACTAAGCAGGACTCAGTAAAAGCCCAATGATTGTTGAATTATCTCTGCAAGAGTGCACACGTTCTGCAGGTGGTTAGATTTTCAAAAGAAAACACATGCAAAAACACACATCATGAGCCTATTTTTAAATGAATGTGTGTTAAGAGTAAAGACCCTGTAACTGGAGAGTTTGGGTGCCGGCTGGCATTTGGCATTGTGCGGACATCTTGGTTTTTAGTGCCTCTACATCTCAGAACAAAGGTCAGGACTCTTTCCAGCCAGCCCTGCATCCTGTGAGTGGAAGCAGTGGCTGCGAGTTACGTGGAGATGAGAGGCCACTCTCAAGGCTCAAATCTTGCCTGTGCACTTCTCAGCACCTTGCCCAGGGCTGACAACAAGTACCTACCTGACTGAACTCCTTCCCCTCGCAGCTATGCACTCCCTGGGTGTCATCTCTGACTCGAGCTCATGGCCACAACCACGAGGAACCCCTGAAACACATGGGCCATTCATTCCAACTGCTGCATCACAGGAGCAGGTGCAGTCTTGCTGGGACCTCGTCACCCTTTGAGCTGGGTACACAGACAGCTGCAAATCGGAAGAAGCAACTCCCCCTCCCATACCTCGATCCAGCCTTTGAGTCCCCACGCTGTGGGCCAGGGCTAACCAGAACACAGAATGGGAAGTGAGTTGTTGTAACTGACAAATGACAAACCAACATTCTCCTCTGTATTTATTTACCAGCTTAGGTTTCATCAATTGAAGAATTACTACTTGCTTTGAGTCTTAACTCCCTTTCCCTGTCCTCATCTCCTGACACCAGGAATGCCCTCCTCTACTTTTTCCATTAATCTTCAGCCTGACAGTTAGATCCTCGTCTCCTCCAGGAAACTTCCCTGAATTTCTCCAGGCCCCACCGAAGACCCCTCCCTCCTTCAGGTCTGAGAGCTAGAACTACACACAAAGGCATCTGAAGATACCAAAGAACAGAGACAAACAAGCGTGGCAAAGGCCTGTCTCACCCACCAGATTCTTGGGGGTTTTGTGGGGGGGTTTGTTTTTCTTTCTGTTTTGAGACAAGGTCTCGCCCTCTCTCAGACCCAGGCTAGAGTGCAGTGTCCTGAACACAGCACACTGCAACCCCGACCTTGCAGGCTCAAATGCATGTCCCACCAAGTAGCTGGGACCACAATGTGCCACCACATCTGGCTTTTTTTTTATTTTTTGTAGAGACAAGGTCTTGAACTCCTGGGCTCAATCTTCCTGCCTCGGCCTCCCAAAGCACTGGGATTACGGGCGTGAGCCACCACACCTGGCCTCCAGATTCTTAAATATGTCGAGGGCAAGAACAGGGTCCTCCATATGGTGCTGAGACCAAAGGAAAAGTGGAGGGTGCCCAGGCTATCTATGAGCCTGAGAGGCAAGCACAGCGGGCTGGCACGGCCACCCTATGGAGTACCGCAGGAGGGAATGTGCTCTCCAGGCACCAGCTGTTCTCAGGGTTTAAAGTGCTTATCCAGGCTTGTTTCTAGCTCTGGTGCCACCGACATACAGTTGGGGATTTCCTTCAGCCATAAGCCATTCCCCAAAGCTGAATGCACCCGTTGCGGAAGACACCAGTGTGAAATAATTTTCAAAGAGCTCACAAAGAGAAGAGAACACATCTGAGGTAGTCCCAAAAGGAAATGTCCTGCGGAGAAAGCTGATGGAAGGGCTAGAGAAAACAAGAGAGAGAAAATCCCCCTCATAATCCTGCCTGAATGAGAAAGAACATCATTTAGGGAAGCTGGTTTCTCGTTTTCTCCCCACTGCCAAAGTACTATTTTGGCATCTCTTTACAACTCACAGACATCCTTTCAGAATTTGTAAATGATTTCCCTTAATTCCTGCCCTACAGAAAATACCTCTTTTATGCCTTCAAATAAATGCAAGTCAGTAAGCATCTACTACCTGCACATCAGTCCCTAAGAGCTGTCAAATAACCTCAGCTCTCAAGCTCACAGCCCCCCAAACCTAACAGACCAACACCTTTTACATTTAAGACTCAAACATCTATATGGAAGCTCTGCACATGCACCGAGATCCCAACCCCAAAAGCCCAAACAGACACAAATGTCACCTTCTCTCAGGAGTCCCCAGTTCCTGCTCCTGCCCCTTTGAGGAGTTGGGATGAGAAGGACCCAGGGTGCAGCATGAGTTATGGGAGCTACCCACAACCATCTTTAAACTCAGCCCTGCAGGAAGAACCCCAAGGCTAGTGGGACACGGAAACTCCAGCATCTGGGGCTGGCTGGGACTGTAAGAACAAGCAGTTTATAATCCAGCAGTCTCCCTGAAAAAACCACTATCATTCACTACAGGCCGGTGCAGTGGCTCACGCCTGGAATCCCAGCACTTTGGGAGGCCAAGGTGGGCAGATCATGAGGTCAGGAGTTCGAGACCAGCCTGGCCAACATGGTGAAACCCTGTCTCTACTAAAATACAAAAATTAGCCAGGCATGGTGGCACACGTCTGTAATCCCAGCTACTCAGGAGGCTGAGGCAGGAGAATTGCTTGAACCCAGGAGGCAGAGGTTTCAGTGAGCTGAGATCACGACACTGCATTCCAGCCTAGGCGAGAGAGAGAGACTCCATCTCAAAAAAAAAAAAAAAAAAAAGAAAAGGGAAAAGAAAAAAGAAAAAGAAAAAAAATTAGCCGAGCATAGTGGTGGTCCTGTAATCCCAGCTACTTGGGAGAGGCTGAGGTAGAAGAAACGCTTGAGCCCAGGAGGCAAGAGGTTGCAATGAGGCTGAGATCCACACTGGCATTACCAGCCTGGGCGACAAGAACAAGAGGCTGTAAAAAAAAAAAAAAAAAAAAAAAAAAAAAAAAATCACTACAGTACCTTCCCTGGAAAGACCTGGAAGACTTCATTTCATTTCTTCCCCATCATCACCATTCATGTGTCCATCCACCCCCTCACTTAAATATGTGCTGCGGCACGGCACTCACAGAACTCGACTTACCTAATTCCCGAATGGGTCTCCCACAGCCACCCACTAGCAAAGCTAGAGACACTGGGGGAGTATCTGCAGCAATTTCTTTTTTTTTTTTTTTTTTTTGCCACTGTCATTAACACTCAGCAGAATCCAGAAGATGACTTCACTCCCTACCACCACGCCCTGGTCCCGGCTCCCAAATCAGTCAACATGTCCAGTCCCCTGCCAAGGTGGTTCAACAAATGTCTATTTTCAAAGAAACCTAAGCTGGCTGCTTCTGGTTCACTGTCCTCATAACTCATCACCAACTATTTGCGGGATGCGAAGGGGAACTGTCCTGAGCCTGCCCCCTCTGAATTAGGAAGTCCCCAGGTGCCAGCAGTAAGAGGCACTCAAACCCAGGGAGGCTCACGCTACAGGGGCAGCTCCTGCACACACTGACGATGGGGCAAGTCCCTCTTCTTGGTCGCCCAGACAGACAGACTGCGGTGCCAGGTCCTCTGAGCACGGTGGGAGTGACAAGCACGAGCGGCAGGCCAGACCCCATACACAGCAAAGCTGTAGTTCAAATATGTATTGTATGTGTCTGGTTTTCACACGGAGTTTGCAACCTGCCAGTTAGTAGTGTTTACCTTGGTAAAAATTCACGGGAAATCTTAGTCTGAACAGGCCCAGAGTTTATTTTACTGCCAGATAAACAACTTTCTTTGATAAATCATCCGTGTGACAGTGTTCCTGAAAGACTAAACAAAGATTTCAAGCACAATCTACAGGCCTTTGAGAAGCCTTCCAAAGCGAACGCATGTTTAATTGGCTGCCCTAAGGTCGAGGCAGGGCAATAGTCTGACATTTCCTTGGCCATTTGTTCTTCTTAAACACACACACACACACACACACACACACAAACACACACACACAGAGATTGGGGCTTCCAGCACATTTCTGCAAAACTGGATGAAACTTACCAATATTTAAACGCTCATTCGCCTTATAATGCATAGTCTATTTTTTAGTTAAAGGAAGTGAATATCATAAGGCAGGTGTTGGGGTCGGGGAAGGGAAAACTGCCCCAGAGATACTGCTGGAAAAAAAAGGAGGACACAGGGAAGTAAAACAGCACAAAGGGGCTCTGAAGTCCCTCGTACATAAGTCCTGCTAAATTAGAAGGAGAACACGTTAGGTACAGGGTTTCTAAAAAACACACAAATGAAACTTCAGTGGCCCTATCCTGGAACACCAGGCAGTCACAGCTCCCATATTCAGCCCTCATCACTGTCTGGAGGCTTCCAGGTTTACCTTGACATAAGGATGTCATCTCACTAAAACCCAGCTCTCCTAACTTCTAGTTAGGGTTTGGCTTTCCGAGGGGGAGTTGTTTGTTATTGTTATTGTTAACTACAGCACCTTGAAGCTGCATAAAGCAGTTTTTTTTGTGGGTTTTTTTTTCTTTTGAGAAAGAGTTTCGCACTGTCGTCCAGACTGGAGTGCAGCAGCGCAATCTCAACTCACTGCAACCTTGGTCTCTAGGTTCAAGCGATTCTTCTGCCTCAGCCTCCTGAGTAGCTGGGATTACAGGCGCCTGCCACCATGCCCGGCTAATTTTTGTATTTTTAGTAGAGATGGGGTTTTGCCATTTTGGCCAGGCTGGTCTTGAACTTCTGACCTCAGGTGATCCACCCACCTTGGCCTCCCAAAGTGCTGGGATTACAGGCATGAGCCACTGCGCCCAGCAGCCTAAAGCTATTAAAGGTCTTCCAAATGGGTTTTTAAAAACACTTCTTCAGTTGAATCCTCTGTTAACCAGAGAATTAACTAGCATATTCCATTCTTCTTCCTCAAAACTTCTCCCCAACAAGCTGATTTCATTAGTGCTAGAATTTTCCTTCCTGGGCTAAATTTCATCCTAAAACAATTCTTTCCAATAAGAAGACTTAATAATTATTACAGATTGAACAGCCACCATATTCCAGGAACTGTCCACACTTGATTAAATCCAATTCTCCCAACACAGTCATGTAGGAATTCTCATCCACAGTTGGCTGATGAGGAGCCAGGCTGAGGGAGGTTAAGAGACTTTCTGGTGGTCGCTTAGCTTAATGGGTTGGGATTTAATCCAAGTCTGTTTGGCCCAGAGCCTGTGTTCTTTCCATTCTGCTACACTGCTGGCTTTCCCACCAATAAGGGAGCCACTGATTGCTGAGCTCCTTCTGTGTGCTGGGCACAGACATCAGTCCATTTAAATTCTACAAACCCTGAGGGTAAAGGAGCACCTGATGCCCCTGCCCAGGAAGCTCCTCAACTACTGTCCACCGTGATGGGTGTGAGAGGCTGGGAAGGAGCAAGGGTGTGCAATCTGGCCTGGCTGCCAGGGAAGTGCTGGCGGGCAGTAACAGGGTTCCAGGTACAGTGCTCCTGGGTCATTGAATGCCTAACTCCTTTATTTTTTTTGTCTTATTTCCTTCAGTCAGTAAGGTGAGGGCATGGACTGGCTGATCTCTGATGTCCTAACCAACTCAACACTGCTTTACAATGGGAAAGTGGTACCGGGGCTCGCTTCAGTAGCACACATGGTAAAACTGGAACAATACAGAGAAGATTCACATGGCCACCATGTAAGAAAAACGTGAGTTCGTGAAGCGTTCTGTATTTTCAAAGGATAAGATGTAGGATATAGTCTTCAGTAGTACAGCTAGGCAACTATAGCTAATGATCATTTACTGTATATTTCAAATTACCTAGAAGAGTAGATTTGGAACATTTCCAACACAAAGATCAGAATTTCAGGTAGTAGATATCCCAATTACTCAATTTTTTTTTTTTTTTTTTTTTTGAGACAGAGTCCTGCTTTGTTGCCCAGGCTGGAGTACAGTGGATCATGGCTCACTGTAGCCTCAAATTCCTGGGTTCAAGCAATCCTCCCACCTCAGCCTCCCAAGTAGCTGGGACTACAGGTGTGTGCCACCATACCCAGTTAATATTTAATTTGTAATGGGGATGGGGTTTCAGTATGTTTCCTGTGGTTTTGAGGCTGGTCTGGAACTCCTGACCTCAAGCAGTCCTTCTGCCTCACCCTCCCAAAGCACTGAGATTACAGATGTGAGACAGCATGCCAGCCCCAATTACCCAGGTTTGATCATTACACATTGGATGCTTTTATCAAAATATCAAACATACTCCATAAATATGTGCAACTATTTTATATCCATTAAAAAAATTTAAGTGGTACAGGTGAGCAACACAGCGCCCAAAGAAATGGGCAGTTCGCATGAGCTGTGAACAGCCCCCTTGTCCCACTCGTTCCTTGTCCCTTCCCTACCCACCTCCAGAAAAGCTTCAGAAAATAAAGATGAACTTGAGGGCGAATCCTTCTCTCCACTCCCCTTCTTATGAGAGTTTGTAATCATATCCAAAGATGAGAACATGATGCATAGTAAAATAAGCCAGATGCAAAAAGACAAACACTGGCTCGGCCTCCATCTCTTCACTGCCCGCCCACCCCACCCCCCACCTCCCATGCACAAGAAGGCTGCTCAAAAAGAGACACAGGCTCTCAGCTGGGAGTCACCCCTCTAGTGCACTGAGCAATCGACCAATCTCAGGTTTTGACGCACATAAAACATCCTAACTGCTCCATTTCGTACAGATCTGTGGATAGGATATGTATTTTCAGTAACAATAAAACTCAGTTGTTTTCCACTTACGAATTCCACTCCTGGGGTAACAATTCCTTCCATGTCTAATTTTATTTGACTGAATGAGATTCTGGATGCTTATATGCTCAGTCACCCAAAACAGGGCATGTAGTTTTCCCTGAACTTAATACACAAGTTGCCGATACCCACCTTGAAAAGAGCCTTCTCCTTTAAAAAAAAAAAAAAACCATCATGCCTGTAATGCCAGCATTTTGGGAGGCCAAGGTCGGGGGATCACTTGGGGTCAGGAGTTCAAGACCAGCCTGGCCAACATGGTGAAACCCCATCTCTACTGAAAACACAAAAATTAGCCAGGTGTGATGGTGGGCGCCTGTAGTCCCAGCTACTTGGGAGACTGAGGCAGGAGAATTGCTTGAGCCCGGGGGGGCAGAGATTACAGTGAGCTGAGATCACGCCATTGCACTCCAGCCAGGGTAGAGCAAGACTCAGTCTCAAAAAAAAAAAAAAAAAAAAAAAATTCCATTCCACATCCAGTATCCCCTGTCATTCATACACTCAGCTGACAAACTTTCATTTTATGTCCACCATGTATAAGACACTGTGCCGGGGACTATTTGAGTGCAAATAGGCCTTGCAAATAGGCCTTACTTTGTTCATTCCAAGACACAGGTTTTCTGCGCATTTCTGCAAGAAGTATATTTTTTTGTTTTTCTGTTTTTTCTGTCAGTAGTACAAACTGAATAGTGTGTCTCACAATTAACAGGCATCTCCCACCAGGTAAAATATGGCATCAGACACAGAGCCTGCTCTCAGGCAGCCTGCAGGTGCTGCAGTGACTGTGCTAGCAGCCAGTTTGCTTCATCTTTGGGAGGAAACCCAAGATTTGCTTTGGAAAGGCTGAGCCTACTTTCTGCAAGAGCTCAAACTGCCCGTCAGACTAAAACACTGTCCCCCAAACAGCAGCACAGCCAAGACACCTTGAAAGAAGTTGGAGGCAGAGTGAGAACAGATTAGTGGAGGTATGTAGGTGCGGGAAACTCTGAAAATATTTCTACTAGGAAATACTCGCTAATGCTAACTGTGAAAGCTGATGTTCTTTTCCTTCCTATTTGACTAACCTTAATGTTGCATAGTACAGCTTTTCTCTTTATGAGGAAATATATAAATGGAAAAAAGAATCCTTCCAGACGGCAAGGAAAGTTTCTAGGGGCAAAGAAATCCTTTTCCATAAGGAGAAAATACTGGGCTGAAGAAATTGCCACCTGAACTCTCAAGCTCAAAACACTGAAGAAAGCAGTACAAGTGGAAGCTCTGAACTCTCCTAGCAGAAGTCTATCACCATGCAAATTTCCCCCACAAAAGCTTACGGGTGTTTACAGATACTGCAGAAGAAGCCAGAGAAAGTGGCCAGAGGCAGGAATTAACCTCACCGCAATTATAAATAAATCAGATCCTCATATCCCTGTAATAAACCAACCCAAAGGGAAGATGGCTGTGAGTGCTGAGCTGTTAACAGCAAGATGATTAGTGTGGCGGCTCGCAAATACTATATTGGGCTATTTAAGAGGCAAGAGTGGCACCCTGTTGTCACAGAGCAGGAAAAGCAGAGAGAGAACAAAAAACAGAGCCCTGCGAGCTGACGGAAGCCAGCAGGCAGGCTGGTCGCCATGTTCAATGCGGTGACTTTGCCCAGTCTAAGTCTTGGCTCCCACATCTGGTGCTTGATCCAGGCTGATCAGCTGCACTCCTGAGCATCAGCACCCAGGCTTTTCTGCTCATGTTTTTTCCTATTGGGGAAAAAATGTGCCCTGAACTGAGGGGGCACAGTGCAGGGCTGGAGACACGAGTGACTAAGCAGATCTGCCAAGGGGTTACAGCGCACTGCATGGGGAGAAGGTCATGGATCAGACATGCCCAGCTCCACAGAGGCTGCCAGGGACCACAGATGCAGTGGCAGGGGGACAAGGGTGCTGCTTACCCAGGGAAATGCACCCCCTTATTCCCGGAGCTCACAGAGAGCCTTCCAGCAACCTGATGTCTTCCCACTGGGGATGTCAGGGCCACTTAATGCAAAGTTTGATCCCTGGAGGAGAGAGTCAAGCATTCTCTTTCTTCTCTGCTGTGTGTCAGCTTGCATTGTTCAATTTCTTTGTTTCCTAACTGAATCCCATCAGTGTGGCTGACTGCCTCACTTACTTGAAGTGAGCTGAGCTAGGAAACACGTTTCTCGACAAGGGTGCATTCTCTGAGGTGCTAAGAAGGGCAGAGCTAAGCTCAGCCCCTGCAGAGAGAGAAAGAAAAAAAATTCCTATATATTGTTTTATGAGAACATTACAGACAAAAAACCAAAAAGGTTTCTCCTGCAACCAGCTCAAAGAAGCCTGCCATACACCATATGCACACTAAGGAGGTCAGCGCCTCCGTGGCAAAGCTCAGAGGCTGTGCATCGACTCTTAAGTGAGGAGGCCAGGTGGCAGAGTGTAAAAGGACTCCAGTTGGGAAAGTCAAATTCCTTCTTTATCAAATAAGAGGACTGGATAAGATCTAGGTCTAGGAGGAACCCAAAAGTTCTGTGAACCCAAGAAGAAAATATTGTCAGGGCTAAAGGAACCCAATCCCAAACAGCTAATCACTCAGATTCCACAAACCCTGATTAGTTATCGACATGAGATCCTCCATCCTCTTCTGTGTACAGGATGCTGGCTGATTTGGCAGGTGCCTGCTGCCATGGGAAGAAGATGTCTGTTCCAAGTGAGTTACCTGAGTGCCCCCTAGACCCCTGCCCTACACCTTAAGGTCAACCTTGCCAGATTCAAATTCTTTCCCAAGGCTTGCCTCTTCAGCCTATGTGGCAAAGGGTCTGAATCCTCCAATTTCTGTCTTTTTAAAAAAATAATACTCATGTATTACATTTACTTAGAGGAAGAGTTTCACCCTCAATCTGTATCTATAGAACTCAAAAAGCACTAGGTATACAGGGAATCCTCACTGACAAATTTGAGTTAATGCAGAAACAGACAAGTAACTCACACTGCTGCATCATAGAGAACACATCAATCTTCCCCATGCCTGGAAATAAGATACACGGTCTCCAGTTCAGCTCTGGTGGCCATCTACATCCAGCTTCCATCTTCATCCACAATTGCAATACCCTGAGAATGACTGTCATGAGGCATGATTCCCTCCGACTTGCGTGTGTCCTCCCACGTGTGTGCAGCTTACTTTGACAGGGCTCTTTGCAGGAACAAGACCCTTCCATGTACTTTATCATGTTTGATTAATGAAAACATGGCCTGGGATGCCTCCGAATGGACTCCCATCACCTATCTTTACACTTTTCCAGATAAGAATTCTGCAAGAAAGCCGATCTCAGGGACACAAGGCAGGAATTATGAGAAACACATTGTTCAGCATCACACTGATCCTTCTGAAAGTGTGGCTTGGCCAGAGCCACTTTTCTGCATCCATGTCAGATAGACATGCAAGAGAGGGAGCTGGCCCTCCAAAGGAATGCCGTATACATTTACTTGGCTCAGAGGAGAGACTCTCAGGGTGTGGTGAATTCAGGTCTTCTGCAGGTCAGACTATAACAGACCATCCCTGAAAGGCCCCAAGGCCCCTGGCATCTCTCCCACCTCCCCCTGATCCCCACCAGCTCCTCCTCCTCCTGGAGCTTAGAGTGCTGGTTCAGAATTCTCTTTTGATGGAGAGTGATGGGAAGAAGAGAGAAAAACCACACTACTATGGGAATGTCCACTTTCTTTGCCTTGCAGAACCTGGTAAGGACCCTCCTCTGAATCCCCTAAGCATTGAAATCTCCCCTCCCTGGGAAGGCACCCGGAGGGCAGCCATTTAAATCCTGGACAGAGTCATGCTGACACCTAGGGGTAGATGTTAAAAAAAAAAAAAAAAAAAAAAAAAAAAAAAGAGCCAGTCCGGAAAAAGCCGGGCTCAACCAGATGCAGGAACAGGTGGCAACTTGTACCTCCTGCAGCTTCCGAGAAGGAGCTTCCTTCCCTGCTCCTCTCGACCTGTCCCCAATTCAGACTCCCTGCATGCCCAGAGAAGATCCCCAAAAATCTGTCCAGCGATCCCCCACAAAGGAGGGCAAAGTATGGCCTTCATAAAAATTGGCTGGTTCTGGACCCTGTCTAGTCTCCCATCTGCCTGAGAAAAGCAGCTATTTGGAGAGGAATGAGGTAGAGAATGTAGAAAGCTGCAACGAGATACACCAGCAGGGCCTCCATCCGGCAGGGACACAGACCAGGAGGTTCCAAACCTTCCAGAGGCAGCTAGAAACGCTTTCTTACCAAACTCGCTGGCGCAGAGATGTTCAATGATGGCTTCGGATTTCAACTCATTGTCACAGGGAGGACATACCGTTGTGCCTGGGAAAGGAAGTAGGGAGAAATGGAACTGTAAGTTACAGAGCAGGAAGGGAGCAGCCCCTGGGGAAGAGATCCGCCCTGGGTCCAGGCTGAAAGTGACTAAAGGTCTTCTGGAACTTATGAAGGGGACCTGAGAATTGAAAAGAAGAAGCCTTGAGCCCAGGGTCTACAACCAGAGCAGGCACAGGTTTCTTGAAACATTTTGGCCCAGAGCTGCTAAATGTGACACAGTTATTTAAGCCAGCATGACCTGAGGCTGGGTGGGGGCAGGTCACGTGAATGATGACTTGTGGGACGCTGTGAGTGCCGGGAAAAGCTGGCTTACGAACTCACAGAGATCTCTTCCCGGTGTTTGTTTCCCATCGTCTCCCTTCTCCTTTCAATACCACCCTCTGATTCCTGCCCCCTTCCCATTTCCACACTCCCAGCTAGCCTGCTGATCCCTCTGACCAGATCTCCGGGAGCCAAGAGAGAAAGAAACTCAGCCAGACTCACAAACTCCAGCCCTCAGCCCCTGAACACCTCCTCTCCAAAAGGGCCACCGCAGCAGGAGGCCAGGGCAGGCAGGCGGGGTGGGGCACTAGCAGGCACTGCCAAATGGGAGGACAGGGCTGGATAGGAAGGGGCCCTTCGGAGGCTCTTTCCTGGGCAACTGTGAAGTGTTTTGAAGAGGAGGTGTGTGGGGGCAGACGTGCATAACGCTGGGAGGCAGCTCCACTGCCTGGGAGGAGATATCTGAGGCCAGGGCAGAGGCCTTCTCCAAGCCAATATACTTCTGAAGTCGGAAGAGGTAAAGGACCCCTGCTTCCCAGGACAGAGGGAGAGCGGGACAGCGCTTTCCTCCAAGAGCTGAAGTGGTTTATCATCATTGTCATCATCCTCACCTATCAAGCAGCCTGGAGCTTACTGACTGTCTAGGAAATATCATGAGCACATTCTAGGGGCACCCCACCCCCAGGCACAGCACAGGAGGCCAAGCCAGGCTGGAGCTGAAGAGCACAGGAAAGTCACACCTGACACTGCGCTCAGGGAGAGCAGGTGGGGCTTGGTGTGCTTGGAGCCCACTGTTCTTCATCCTCCTCCACCGTGGCTTCCGTGGCAGCATCTCCCTTCCCATCAGCTCCCGCTATGGCTCAGACATCGAAATAGGCAAAGGCTCCACAAGTGGAAGAGAAGAGTGGACCTGCAGAGCACCCCCAGCTCAAGGCTGCCCTCAGGACACAGGTGGCCCATAGACCACTCCCCACTTCCAAGCAGGGTCCCTGCAGGGCCCAGCAGAGACCCCATCCTTAGTTTTTATTGCCACATTCTTCTCCCACCTTTACTCTGCACCCAGGAGCAAACACCTTCCAGATTCTCAGTGCAGTTAAGAACCACGCTCCAAGCAGATGATGGCATGACTGTCCTTAGCCCAGATGCTGGAAATTTGCTTTGCACCCAGAACTTGAGATTGGGTTCTAGAGGTGGTAATTCTCACAAAGGAGACAAGAATTTTGCATTATGGTTTTTGCTTCCACTTGGGGAAGAGGAAGTGTGACAACATGGAAAAGACCAGGTTACTTGCACAAGGAGAGTGAACTGTGCTTTTGGGTTTTCCTTGTTTAGGTTATTTTGAAAAAAGAAAAGTGGGATTTACACAAACACACATTGCAAGGTTCTGTGAATACTATCTTGACCAAATAGCGAAGTCACAGTGATCCGAATATAAAGGGCACATTTCTGCCCACTCCACACACTCACTGCATCTCCTCTGGACACTTGAAGTTTGCCTGACCCAACTGGCCAAGGATGGCTCTGCACTTCTCAGGGACATTTTCCTCAGTCCAGTCAAATATGTTTTGACTTCAGTGCCTCTCAGAATGGCAGGAGCTCATTGGGGTGGGCTCTGTGTGTTTTTATCACAGCTTTCCCCTATCTCATCTTTTCTAACGGCTGACTCTGGAGCAGACTGATCCAGAGAGAGAAAGAGAAATGTGTGATGTGGTATTAATCTGCACCTCATTGGTACGTCTTAGGGCCGTACAGGCTGCATCTGCAGGAGAAATCCACCCAGTCATCTTTCTGAAAGATGGAACTAAACAGCTGTTTTCAGGTGTGTTTCAAATAATGTTTAGAGCAAATGAACAAAAAAAAAAAACCAAAATATTTTGTGTTTATTAATATTTAAGGGGGTGTGGAGGAGACAGCCCAACAACTGAATCAGGATTAAGTGATTTTTGTAATATATCAATCCACACACACAAGTGCACTCTCTCTCTCTCTCTCTCTCTCTCTCTCTCTCTCTCTCTCTCTCTCCTCTCTTTCCCTCTCTCACATACAACCCCCACAATCTTCCCTGGCCAGTTCCTGGGGGGACCAAAAAGGAGCCCTAAGGAAGGCTTTCTGGGGAACTGAGGGCTCTGTGGCCTCTGCCAGGCTGATTAAATGCACCACATGCCCAAACAACAACAAAATCAAACCCAGTGCGCTGGCTCATACAACTTCAACCAGCAACACCAGGCAGAGAGGGAGACAACAATGCATTAGCCTGGGAGTTCACAGTTCTCATGGAAGTGCCAAATTTAGAAATAACTTCCCTAGAAAAAGAACAAATGCCTCTTCCATAACAGAAGCTGCTATGGCTTGGGTATCGGCCTTTGTGGGGGGAAAAATGTCAAGTCATTTCTCATTATCAGGTTTCTCCTTAGTAACACATGACCACGGAGAGCTGGCCAATACCCCAAAACTGAATATGCTCAAGTGTGTGAAAAGAAACCAGTATGCAAAGATACAACACTGCTTTGAAAATGCATTTTAATTTTAAAGAATAAAAGCATAAAGAATAAATGAATAAAAGAGTAGTGCATGCGTACGTATTCTCATTGGAAAGTACCAGTTATTACCCCACAGCCACAAGCCATAAGGTTATGAGGATCAGTAGTCAGGTTTGTCTTGACCTGCCCTCTACACACCTACACACACACACGCCCCACCCTCCCCTCCACAGGGACCTGGGAGGAAATCACGTGGGGCTCCCTTACACCAGGGATTGCAGTCCTGGGGAGGATGGTGTGCCCTCTCAGGGCAGAGCCCCCCACCAAAACCACTGAGGGGAAAACCAGTCTCAAGCTCCACTTCCGACCGGCCCTCTCTCCGCTTTTCTCTTTGTTCCTCAAAGACCTGTCTTGAGAGGGTGACTACCTGAGCGCTGCTGGGAGGAGAGTGAGGACGGTTCCCAGCCAGGCTGAGAAGGGCGCCGACTGGTGGAACTGCAGCCAAGGGGCAAAAGGTGTCCGGAAGACAGCGATTATGGGGTTTCCCCATCCCATCACAGCCTTTTGGGGGCTGGGGTGAGGATTCTTTCCTCTCTTCTGCAGGCAACCCGTCCAATCCCCCCATGTTCCCTGTGGACTGCAGCACCTTTTCCGCAGCCGATCCCCCTAAGGTGTCTACTCACGTCTGCAGCCAGTCCCAGAAAGAGACCATCGGTGGCCATTGGGAATGGACTCCAGCTCAGGGCTGGGCACAGCCTCTCGGGGCAGGGCTGGGCTAATCCCCACTGGCTGAGGAAGGGGAGAAGGAAATTCCCGCAGGCTTCAGGGGATGGGTGCACGCCAACAGAACACAAGGCCCTTTGTTTGCTCCAGGTAACTGCTCAGTTTTCGCTCGCAAAGTGCAGATGTATCCGCTACCCTCACTCCACTCCCACCAGTTGACCCTGAGAGCAGCGGTGCCCAGACCTGGCCACTGCGGACAATCAGTGCCGTTTCCACCCAGCCATCCAACGTCAGTCACTGTGGACCCATCTCCTCCCTCCTTAGAATAAGCAAAAGCATCCAAAATTTGGGGTGTCCCTTTCCCCAACCTGCCCAAATCCTCACTCTGAGGAGCCAGGTGACTGTACGCCCCTCTTTTAGCATCAATAACAGAGGTTAAAGACACTTCAGGTGAGCTAAGTGTAGGCAACCGTTCTCCCCCACCCTAAAGGCCCTCCTCAAAAAGCCCTCAGGAAGCCTGTGTGTTGCTAAGCGCAGCTGGGGTACAGCTCCCCCATCCCTGACCCTCTCCACACCTCAGAGCCTAAACTTCGCTTCCAACGAATTCTGGGTTGAATTTACTGCTATCGAAGTCAGGTCTGTGATGTGTGTATTTTATATTTATATTTATTTCATTTTGACTTCCCAGAATTGTTTTCTTCCCCCTCAAGAATAAGTGGGTTCTGAGAGGAACCTTGGGCCGGTCCCTCAGGCTGTTAGGCAAGTCTCCAATTTGCAGAGCTCCTCTCCCCGGGAGGAGATGAACAATGAGCTAATTACATTTTTATCTTTCTAATGAGCTGAGGATTTGTGTAAATGAGAGAAGCAGGGGGTACGCGAGAGGGAGGGAGAAAAGACTTTCCACCCCTAGCCCTGCGAGGGCAGAGTTGGTACCTGGAAGGGGTGGAGAAACAGAAGTCTCCATGGTTCCTAAACTTTCTCAGCCAGTTCTGCAGCAATCCCGAAGCTACTTGACTGAATGACCAGTGAAGGAAAGGGCTTGGTTTTATTTTTTAAATCTTTGTCTAACCTATGAAAATAAACAAAAGCTGCGCCAAACATTCTCTCGGCCTTCCTGAACTTTCTGCACTTTGGGTTTTGGTTTTTTCCTCCCGTCTAGGAGGTTAAAAACTTCGATAGGGTCTCGGAGTTCTCCCAGAGGAGAGGGAAGCTTCCCTGTTATTTAAAGCGCAAGGCTTTGTTTCAGGTATGGAAAAGGCGAAGCTGGATCTCAGGAAGAGTGGCTCCGGAGACCACAGCTAGTCCCTGCGAGGCCGAGGCGCAGATCCGCCGCTCCCGGGCCAGCCCCGCCGTGCACCTGGGTCGCGAGGGGCGCTGAGCGATACCTCGGACAGACCAGACGCGCTTAGGAATCACGTGCACAGCATGCGAGCAACCTCGGGCCGTCAGTCCCCAGCGCCTGGACCCAGCGGCGGGCAGGCGTAGGATGGCGCGGGTTCTCCTGCAGCCCCGGCCGGGGGAGTGGGGGGGAGGCGGGGGCGGCTCGCGTACGTGGGAGAGGGCAGCCTTACCTTGGGGCTTGGAGGCTTCGGTGGCATTGGGCGGCGTCATGGCGATGCAGACGTCCCCCTCCGGGAACTTGTCACACTTGAGCATCTCGGGCCAGTAGAAGCCGAAGAACTGCATGACCGGCTCGCACGAGTCGCGCACGGCCTCGCAGAGCCAGCGGCACGGGTAGATGGGCCGATCCAGGCAGACGGGCGCGAACAGCGAGCAGAGGAAGACCTGAGTGCCGGCGTGGCAGTTCTTGTTGAGCAGGGGTACCCAGCTGCTGGCCTGCTGCTTCACCTCCGCCATGGTCTCGTGCTCCAGCAGGTTGGGCAGCACCATCTTCTTGTAGCCTACGTTGTGGCACAGCCGCAGATCCGCGGGGATGTCCACGCACTGCGGCGGCTTGGTGTAGAAGCGCCCGCTCTGGTACGGGCCGATGTCCGACTGGAAGCTCACGTAGTCGTACTCGCTGGCCAAGCCCACGGCCAGGAGCGCGGCGCCCAGCGCCAGCAGCACTCCCAGGGCTGGCCCCCGGCAGCCCCCCGCGCTGCGCCCACTGCCCATGCCGGCTCTGCTCCCTGTCCCCCGCGACGTCGGGGCTGCCTCCGCCGCCTCCCCGCGCGCGTCCCGCCGCAAACTTCCAGGGACCTCCTGGGACAAAAGGCGCAGTCCCCAGCGCTGTCCAGCTGTGCGGCCGCAAGCTGCTGCCCGGTCCCCCCGGCCGGTGGCGGCCCTCGGCCTGCGGTCGGAGGCGGCGCGGGCGGGGAGGCGGCCCTGCGGCTGGGTGCGCCCAGGCTCCAGGAGGCACAGCAAGCAGGAAGGCGCGGGGCGGAGGGCGTGCGGCACCGACTAGCGAGGCTGCAGGGCTGGAGTGCGCGGGGCTCCTACGGCCGAGCCCTCGGAGCCGCCCCGCGCAGCCAATCAGCTCCCGGCGGGGCGAGCCGCACTGGTTACCACGTCCGTCACCGGCGCGGGAGCCAATCGCCTCCCTCGCGAGCGGGTTCGGTTTACTAGAACCAGGCACAGCTCAACATCCCTTAAAAAACAAAACCAAAAATACATAAATAAAAGGGGGAGGAAGAAAGAGACAAGGGGAAAAAAGAGGGGAATGGATCGCAGCGTGGGGTGGAGAGAGACCAGGGCAGACCCTGTAATTAACTCGCACTGGCTTGCAGAGAAGCAAGGAGCCTGGATCATACTTGCAAACCCATGACATTATGAAGGCTTTTTTTTTTTTTTTTTTTTGAGACGGAGTTTCGCTGTTGTTGCCCAAGTTGGAGTGCAGTGGCACGATCTCGGCTCATTGCAACCTCCCAGGTTCAAGCGATTCTCCTGCCTCAGCCTCCCGAGCAGCTGGGATTACAGCCGCGCGCCACCATGCCGGCTCATTTTTTGTATTTTTAGTAGAGACGGGGTTTCACCATGTTAGCCAGGCTGGTCTCGAAACTCCTGACCTCAGGTGATCCGCCTGCCCTCGGCCTCCCAGACTTTTTTTTTTTTTTTTTCTTTTTTACGCTGTTTCCTAATTTCAACCAACAGCCCTTTAGACTAGAGGCTCCTCTCCTCGGTTCTCTAGCTGCGGTGCAGACAGGTCGTTTCCCAACTAACTGGGGGTCAGGAACGCTGAAGCGAGGGAGGTCTGCTTGTAAATCTCCAGCGGGCCTGGCTGGACTCGCTGAAAGGCGAGGCGAGGGCGCAGTTGGAGTTGTTTGCTGTGAGCACCACCTCTCCAGGTGGGGCCGCCCATGGTGGCCCTCAACACTGGGGCAGTGAGTGGACTTTGCCCGGTGTGGCGGGAAGTCCTGCTAGCAACGGTATTAGCTTTGGGAGGACACTTTTTTAGATAGATAGATAGATAGATAGATAGATAGATAGATAGATAGATAGATAGATTGATTGATTTAAATAGAAAAACTCTACTCAAGTCCTACCCCAGGCGACAGCACATCTGTGTGTTTGTGGTGTGGAAAGACAAAACATTAAAAACACATGTGCCCTTATCGGCGTGGCTGGTGTGAATACCAAGTCCATCACTCAGACACATATGCTAAGGTCAGACCCAGTCCAGGAACGTCAAGTCAGAACCAAGGGTCCCCACTAGGGCAGACGCCAAGAGGACAGCATCAGCACAAACAGCTCGGCCCCCAGGAACGGAAGTCTCTCTGCCACCCTCTACCTCGAATTCCTGAGAATTCTTCGTAGATTTCAAACATTCCCCTGAGAGGGAGGGTTAAGCTCCGGAGAGCTGGGAGTGAGACCCGGACTATCCCGGGACAGAAGACCACAGCAAACAGTTCATGAAGTTCCTGGAGTCTCCACACCTTCTGTCCCTAAGTACGGGTGGAGAGAGGCCGATATGTTCATAACCGAATCTGAGCGCACACCCCATGTGGCAAAGGGGCCACACATCTTAGCGCTCCACAGAGACACCTTAGGAGGCGCTGCCTTGCCGGCCAGCTTGTTTGTGAAGCTCTAGGGAGCTTGCTTTGGACTCTGCAATCTAATTTCTTGATGGACAGATTCCAAGTGAAATGACTAGAGTTTGTGAAGAAGCAGGGCTGTTTTCTTAAAGCAATCGTGCCCATACAGACCAGTGATTCCACCATGCACACAGGAGGCTTCTGCAGAGGGTTGACTTCTCTGTCATTTCATGGCCAATGGAAGATGCCTTGACACCCAAGAGGTGACATGGGGGCTGGGAGGAAGACACAGAGAAGAGAAAGCAAGATTTGGATGGCCAAGGGTTAATCCCAAGACAATTGGTGAGGCCAGCCTGTGGAGCTGAGGAAGACATTCCTCACAGAGAATAGACCGTAGGAGACCCGGCAACTGTGTCTCAATTCAAGGGGCATTTAGAGAAAAATGCTGTTTGGTAGGGGGTCTTTTTGTCTCCTAGAGCCAGGTCCTCTGCCTCAAGCCAAATGTGTCTGTTTGCTCACTGAAAAGATGGGTGTTTGCAGATAACATCCTCTCACCTCTGAACCCAGGCTTAGCCAACCGCTCACTCACATTTCAGTTTTCCCGAATGGCGGGAGAGCTTGTGTCTGTCCACCGTTAAATGCTGGAAATTCATCCAGGTGACTGCCCTGGAAGTCCCAAGTCAAGAGTAAATCTCACAAATCCATTCAGGGGAAGACCTCGCCTGTGTCTGTTCACTCCGAGTAGACTTTGATCACCTCCAGTTGCCACATCCCCCACCCACCCCTAGTGGTCCTACTGCTTTACTGACCCCTGCTAGGAACACAATTGTCTCTCTGTGGAAAAGGCAGTGATGGGAGAAGACCCCAGAATCCTATATCCAGTGCATTCCTGACTCCTCCCAGACCCAGCTGGAGAGGAAAGACCCTAGACCTCAGTCCCACCGAGAGACTTTAATCTATTCCTGGGATGTGGGAGAGGGACCGCCCGCCCCCCACCCTTCCAGGCAATTCCCATGCTGCATAACAGCGCCAGGCAGAACAACCTGAAGACTTTGTATTGCAGAGGTACACACAGTACTTTTGCCCTTTTACTTATTGTCAAATGTTTGCACTTCAAAATTCAGTCCCCCGTTTCCTAATGGCAAGTGTGTATGTGTTTGTGTGTGCATGCACTCCTGTGTGTACAGGAGAAGATTCTGGAACAAAGGTCCCTTAAACATGCAACTGACATAACAGAGCTCCCAGATATGAGGGTTCCTGAGTATGAGAACTGTGGTCCAGGAGACATATCCTCCCTTCTTCTTGAATGGCTTAAATAAATAGAGGCAAAATGCAGCTTTAACTTACGTTTCTCATTTCCCAAAAGTTCTGATTTTCCCACACTGCTAGATGCCCATGCATGAAGCCTGGAAGTACGTCCTCTGTTGCTTCAAAATACCAGCCTGAGGAGGCATTCTCAGTTCTTCAGCCTCCACAGAGGGTCACAGAGGGTCCCCCCAGGTGCCTCCCAGGTGGCCTCTTCCCACACACAGAGCTTTTTCCTGGCTTCTCCTGGAAAAACTGGGAAGGGAGCCTTCCCAGCCATAGCTCCCATTGTGTTCCACTATCATATCATCAGTGATTTCTGCCATCCTCTCCAAAGATACACTCACCTCACTCTCCCTCAGCCAGCAGCACTGGGGAGGGAGCTCCGCTTGAAGTTGGGTGTCCGTGGGTCAGGGGCAATGCCAAGGAAAGCATGCTGGCCCACAGTCAGGGGACACAGGCTACAGCCTCAGCTCTGCTCCTAACTGGCTGGGTTGACTCACGGGAATCGCACTTCCTCTTTCTGGCCTTAGTTTTCTCATCTGTGAAATGGAGCTATTAATGCCTGCCCAGCTGCCCTGCTAGCTCACAAGTGTGAATTCTCAGCATGTAGGGTCACTCGAGGCACATCCTCAGACTTTCAGGCAAGTCTGAAAGGGCCAAAATGGTATTTGATGTCAGATGCCATGAAACCTGGTCATGCTCTGACTTGGACAAGCTGCTTCTGCATTCTGCCTCTGTAGATGTGTAATCCTGAACCTTTCTAACTCTTTCAAGAACTGGCCTGACCTGCTACCTGAACTCTGGGAATGTCTGGGAAGCATCTTAAAAATTCAGAGTTGAAGGCAAATTCCAGCCCCATCTCTTCTTAGAGTAAGCACCCCTCCCTCTTCATCTTTTTTTTTTTCCGATACGGGGTCTCACTCTGTTCCCCAGGCTGGAGTGCAGTGGCAGGACCTTGGCTCACTGCAGCCTTGACCTCCTGGGCTCAGGCAATCCTCCCACCTCAGCCTCCCAAGTAGCTGGGACTACAGACGCAGGCCACCACACCCAGCTATTTTTTTATTTTTATTTTTATTTATTATTTTTTTTTTTTTGGAGCGATGGGATTTTGCTGTTATTCAGGCTGGTTTGAACTCCTAGCCCCAAGCAATCCTCCTGCCTCGGCCTCCCAGAGTGCTGGGATTACAGGTGTGAGCCACCACACCTAGTCCTCTGCACCATTCTTGACAGAAGCTAATGGAGCATCCCTTTTACTTGTTTGGGATATAGTCACCAAGTTCAAACAGTCCACTAGAATGTTCTTCCTTCCTTGAAGGGAAACTCTGCTCCCTATAATTTCTTACTAGGCCATCGTAGGATGAGTTCCTATCATAAGCAGCCAGGAAGACACCCTCAGCCGGCCCCAAGCTGGGAGGCCAAGGTCACCGTCCCTGCCCCTGTGTTCAGATGGTGACAACTGCCCACTCTCCAGGTGAGGCTCTGTCAAACTGGGCTTGACAATTTTGTTCATTTATTACTACATTAATTAATTTATAATTTATATTATAAATATATTTATGCCTATAATTTATATACATATGCCTATGTATATAAATAAATGAAGATTTGCATACCACCTCCTAGAAAGAAGAGAACTAAAATAAAAGGCGTATTTTAAGATGACTTTTAAATAGAAATAAAATATCAAATGGACTATTTCTCTGATTAAAATTTTCACACACTCTTTGTCCATAGGAAAAGCCCAAGCTCCAGGATAATATCAGGACCCAGCCCTGACCCCATGACCTCTCCAGCGTCACCTCCCCAGCACCCCGCACCAGCCTAGTTTCTAGTCTCCAGAAGTACTTGTACTTTCTCACCCAATGGCTTCTCGCTTGCCTCTCATCCTGGGCTCATGCTGTGTGCACATGCTGTTTTCTCTATCTGTAATGCCCTTCACTACTTTTGTACAAACTACTACTCATAGGGTTCCCAGATTTACAAATAGAAATACAGGACACCCATGCCCAGGCATCGTGGCTCCTACCTGTAATCCCAGAACTTTGGGAAAGTAAGGCAGGAGGATCGCTTGAGGCCAGGAGTTTGAGACCAGCCTGGGCAACATAGCAAGACCTTGTTTCTACAAATAATAATAATTTTAAGAATTAGCTGATTAGGCACAATTTTAAGAATTTTAAGAATTAGCTGATTAAGAATTAGCTACAGGCACAGTGGTGCATGCCTGTAGTCCCAACTACTTAGGAGGCTGAGGCAGGAGGATCGCTTGAGCCCAGGAGTTCGAGGCTGCAGTGAGCTATGATCACACCAATGGACTCCAGTTTGGGTGACAGAATGGTACCCTGTCTTTAAAATAAAATTAAATGTAAATATTAAAAAATAGAACATCCAGTAAAATTTGAATTCCAGATCAACAAGAAAAAACTTATTAAGTCTGTCTCAAATATTACATGAGGCATACATATACAATAAATTATTCATTGTTGAACTGAAATTCCGTTTACTGGGCATCCTATATTTTATCTGGCAAATCCGCCCGCTTATCCTAGTAGTGTTGCCTCCTCCAGGAAGCCAGGCCTGACCTCCTCCATTCCTAGTCATATTCACCCCACTCTGTGCCTGCAGACACTCCCGTCTACATTTATAACTGGTCCCTTCTGGGTACCTTGTACAGTGCAGTGAGCTCTTAGAGGCCAGGACCTTGTCTTATTTTGTCTCACCCATTCCACATCTCCAGCCATCTAGTACAATGCCATGCATATACAGAATGCTCAGTAATTACCCCACCCCAACAAACAAAGGGGAGACAGACGTGTGAAATACTCAGGTTCTTAGGGGTGCTACCCTTGCACATTGATTTTGTGCCATGTTTTCTGAGAACAAAGGCCATACGCCAGCATGAATAGCTCCCATAGTTCTCTTTGTCTTTGGAAAAGGAAAATCTTTTCTAGATTTGAATCCTAAGGAAATTGATCATCGGTTCCTTATACAAGGACAGCAAACAGAGTGTGGGACTTCTCTATTGGATCTCTTCCCATCCCAGAGCTGACCCTGTGGACAAATGCCACATCCGATTCACTCCTCTCTGCCCAGGGCCTGCACCGAGCAGGTCGCTCCATGGAGGGTGGGAGGCGACTGGGTTGGTCGATGCAGTGGCCCATTCCCACAAATCCCCACGCTATGCTGTATAAGAACAGGGGCTGGCTTCTGGGAGGCTGGAGTTTCTGGAAGCCTTGTATGCCAAGTGGGGTGGGGACTGGGGACCAAGAGAAGGTAGAAGGGGCTCCGCAGTGTGACACCTGGGGTCGGATCCTGACGAAGGGGCTCAAGGCTTGGCTGGGACATCACAGAGCACCAGACACAGGTCTTTAGGAAACCCCTACCCCTCTGGAAATCCCAGGGAAGTGAAAGTGAAGTGGCACATGCTTCGGTGACCTGAAGCCCATAAATCTGCCGGGATGGCTGTGGGGAGGGCAGTGGCCCATGCCGGGACACATTCCCCAAGGAGCCATGTGCTTATTTACCTAACCCTTCATGGCAGTGGAGCCAGACGGTGCATTGCCTTCCTCGGGGGGTTGAGCCAGGAACAAGCTGGATATAAATGAGGTGCTGGTGAGAGGAACGGGGGGGCACCCATCATCTCACTTCTTCCTCGCAGGAAAGCCTTCCCTGCTCCCAAGATCAGGTGACCTCAGCTGGGGAAGCCTCGCCTCCAAATCTCCATCCAGGGAAGCCTCCTCCCCACAGTTTCTCTCAGCCTGAATAACGCCATCTGCCATCTGCCATTTAAGGGGCATTACTCACCTGGGCAAAGGCAGAATCCCCTGTTGCCTAGTAAGATGCCTTGCTGCAGTCTTTTCCGAATTGCTCTCTATGTGCATTATTCCATATGGGCCTCACCAAAAGCCTCTGAGCTGGCTGAGAAGTCCATTACTTTCATTTGACAGAAGAAGATACAGAAACTCAGAGTAGTGGGACCCTGGCTAGCAGTCCAGCCACCAAAGCACTGTGGTGGGGACCAGTTGCAGGTCAGGAAGCACAGGAAGATCTTTAGACTCCAAATCCTGCTGGCTTTGCACTAGATCTGGCTTTGCTGAAGGCCAGTCCCTGGGGAGAGAAATCTGGAGAGGCTTTGCAGTCAGCAACATCTGACTGTCCATTCATCTACCAAGCTCTCTGCCTGGACCTCCACCAGAGACCGTGCACAAAACATGAGCCACGCATGTCAGACCCGTGACCACTACAAGAATGTGGCCTGAGACCTGGCCCAGGAATTGAAAAAAGATACTTCCAGTTTTCAGAGAGAGGGAGATCCTTTTCCATGAGAAAATGGCCCAGGAAGGCTGGATGGCCACTGAGCCTACTGAGAGAGGGCTTCAGGTACTCCAGAAAGAAAATGATCACAACAGGCAGAAGCCAACTGCCTCCAAGGCCATTTCAGCCTTTCCTGAGTGGCCCTTTGGCCCCTAGGGCTCCACCCACAGCCCACAGGGGCCTGGAAGTGCCAGGGGATTGTGGACGTTCAGGGATCCCAGGAGAGAGGCGAGTCACAATGCCAGGGTTTGGGACCAGAGCACCTGCCAGTTTGATTCTGTTTTCCTGTAGCCAGGTCCTGAATGCCCAGAGACTTGGCACAACATCAGCTGGTGCTCCTCCCTTTAAAGCACTTTTGATGGATCCCCTGTTAGTTTAGCTACTGTTCATTAGTTCCCGCTGAAATTGCTGTCATTGATGTTTGATAGCTAGCATTAGGACTGTAAGGTGCTATTTTCCAAATAAAGATTGTTTAATATAAAATAGATATGTATTTTATATTATATATGTTTTATAATATATATTATATACAATATATATTATATATNCAGCTATTTTTTTATTTTTATTTTTATTTATTATTTTTTTTTTTTTTGGAGCGATGGGATTTTGCTGTTATTCAGGCTGGTTTGAACTCCTAGCCCCAAGCAATCCTCCTGCCTCGGCCTCCCAGAGTGCTGGGATTACAGGTGTGAGCCACCACACCTAGTCCTCTGCACCATTCTTGACAGAAGCTAATGGAGCATCCCTTTTACTTGTTTGGGATATAGTCACCAAGTTCAAACAGTCCACTAGAATGTTCTTCCTTCCTTGAAGGGAAACTCTGCTCCCTATAATTTCTTACTAGGCCATCGTAGGATGAGTTCCTATCATAAGCAGCCAGGAAGACACCCTCAGCCGGCCCCAAGCTGGGAGGCCAAGGTCACCGTCCCTGCCCCTGTGTTCAGATGGTGACAACTGCCCACTCTCCAGGTGAGGCTCTGTCAAACTGGGCTTGACAATTTTTGTTCATTTATTACTACATTAATTAATTTATAATTTATATTATAAATATATTTATGCCTATAATTTATATACATATGCCTATGTATATAAATAAATGAAGATTTGCATACCACCTCCTAGAAAGAAGAGAACTAAAAATAAAAGGCGTATTTTAAGATGACTTTTTAAATAGAAATAAAAATATCAAATGGACTATTTCTCTGATTAAAATTTTCACACACTCTTTGTCCATAGGAAAAAGCCCAAGCTCCAGGATAATATCAGGACCCAGCCCTGACCCCCATGACCTCTCCAGCGTCACCTCCCCAGCACCCCGCACCAGCCTAGTTTCTAGTCTCCAGAAGTACTTGTACTTTCTCACCCAATGGCTTCTCGCTTGCCTCTCATCCTGGGCTCATGCTGTGTGCACATGCTGTTTTCTCTATCTGTAATGCCCTTCACTACTTTTGTACAAACTACTACTCATAGGGTTCCCAGATTTACAAATAGAAATACAGGACACCCATGCCCAGGCATCGTGGCTCCTACCTGTAATCCCAGAACTTTGGGAAAGTAAGGCAGGAGGATCGCTTGAGGCCAGGAGTTTGAGACCAGCCTGGGCAACATAGCAAGACCTTGTTTCTACAAATAATAATAATTTTTAAGAATTAGCTGATTAGGCACAATTTTAAGAATTTTAAGAATTAGCTGATTAAGAATTAGCTACAGGCACAGTGGTGCATGCCTGTAGTCCCAACTACTTAGGAGGCTGAGGCAGGAGGATCGCTTGAGCCCAGGAGTTCGAGGCTGCAGTGAGCTATGATCACACCAATGGACTCCAGTTTGGGTGACAGAATGGTACCCTGTCTTTAAAAATAAAAATTAAATGTAAATATTAAAAAATAGAACATCCAGTAAAATTTGAATTCCAGATCAACAAGAAAAAACTTATTAAGTCTGTCTCAAATATTACATGAGGCATACATATACAATAAATTATTCATTGTTGAACTGAAATTCCGTTTACTGGGCATCCTATATTTTATCTGGCAAATCCGCCCGCTTATCCTAGTAGTGTTGCCTCCTCCAGGAAGCCAGGCCTGACCTCCTCCATTCCTAGTCATATTCACCCCACTCTGTGCCTGCAGACACTCCCGTCTACATTTATAACTGGTCCCTTCTGGGTACCTTGTACAGTGCAGTGAGCTCTTAGAGGCCAGGACCTTGTCTTATTTTGTCTCACCCATTCCACATCTCCAGCCATCTAGTACAATGCCATGCATATACAGAATGCTCAGTAATTACCCCCACCCCAACAAACAAAGGGGAGACAGACGTGTGAAATACTCAGGTTCTTAGGGGTGCTACCCTTGCACATTGATTTTGTGCCATGTTTTCTGAGAACAAAGGCCATACGCCAGCATGAATAGCTCCCATAGTTCTCTTTGTCTTTGGAAAAGGAAAATCTTTTCTAGATTTGAATCCTAAGGAAATTGATCATCGGTTCCTTATACAAGGACAGCAAACAGAGTGTGGGACTTCTCTATTGGATCTCTTCCCATCCCAGAGCTGACCCTGTGGACAAATGCCACATCCGATTCACTCCTCTCTGCCCAGGGCCTGCACCGAGCAGGTCGCTCCATGGAGGGTGGGAGGCGACTGGGTTGGTCGATGCAGTGGCCCATTCCCACAAATCCCCACGCTATGCTGTATAAGAACAGGGGCTGGCTTCTGGGAGGCTGGAGTTTCTGGAAGCCTTGTATGCCAAGTGGGGGTGGGGACTGGGGACCAAGAGAAGGTAGAAGGGGGCTCCGCAGTGTGACACCTGGGGTCGGATCCTGACGAAGGGGCTCAAGGCTTGGCTGGGACATCACAGAGCACCAGACACAGGTCTTTAGGAAACCCCTACCCCTCTGGAAATCCCAGGGAAGTGAAAGTGAAGTGGCACATGCTTCGGTGACCTGAAGCCCATAAATCTGCCGGGATGGCTGTGGGGAGGGCAGTGGCCCATGCCGGGACACATTCCCCAAGGAGCCATGTGCTTATTTACCTAACCCTTCATGGCAGTGGAGCCAGACGGTGCATTGCCTTCCTCGGGGGGTTGAGCCAGGAACAAGCTGGATATAAATGAGGTGCTGGTGAGAGGAACGGGGGGGCACCCATCATCTCACTTCTTCCTCGCAGGAAAGCCTTCCCTGCTCCCAAGATCAGGTGACCTCAGCTGGGGAAGCCTCGCCTCCAAATCTCCATCCAGGGAAGCCTCCTCCCCACAGTTTCTCTCAGCCTGAATAACGCCATCTGCCATCTGCCATTTAAGGGGCATTACTCACCTGGGCAAAGGCAGAATCCCCTGTTGCCTAGTAAGATGCCTTGCTGCAGTCTTTTCCGAATTGCTCTCTATGTGCATTATTCCATATGGGCCTCACCAAAAGCCTCTGAGCTGGCTGAGAAGTCCATTACTTTCATTTGACAGAAGAAGATACAGAAACTCAGAGTAGTGGGACCCTGGCTAGCAGTCCAGCCACCAAAGCACTGTGGTGGGGACCAGTTGCAGGTCAGGAAGCACAGGAAGATCTTTAGACTCCAAATCCTGCTGGCTTTGCACTAGATCTGGCTTTGCTGAAGGCCAGTCCCTGGGGAGAGAAATCTGGAGAGGCTTTGCAGTCAGCAACATCTGACTGTCCATTCATCTACCAAGCTCTCTGCCTGGACCTCCACCAGAGACCGTGCACAAAAACATGAGCCACGCATGTCAGACCCGTGACCACTACAAGAATGTGGCCTGAGACCTGGCCCAGGAATTGAAAAAAGATACTTCCAGTTTTCAGAGAGAGGGAGATCCTTTTCCATGAGAAAATGGCCCAGGAAGGCTGGATGGCCACTGAGCCTACTGAGAGAGGGCTTCAGGTACTCCAGAAAGAAAATGATCACAACAGGCAGAAGCCAACTGCCTCCAAGGCCATTTCAGCCTTTCCTGAGTGGCCCTTTGGCCCCTAGGGCTCCACCCACAGCCCACAGGGGCCTGGAAGTGCCAGGGGGATTGTGGACGTTCAGGGATCCCAGGAGAGAGGCGAGTCACAATGCCAGGGTTTGGGACCAGAGCACCTGCCAGTTTGATTCTGTTTTCCTGTAGCCAGGTCCTGAATGCCCAGAGACTTGGCACAACATCAGCTGGTGCTCCTCCCTTTAAAGCACTTTTGATGGATCCCCTGTTAGTTTAGCTACTGTTCATTAGTTCCCGCTGAAATTGCTGTCATTGATGTTTGATAGCTAGCATTAGGACTGTAAGGTGCTATTTTCCAAATAAAGATTGTTTAATATAAAATAGATATGTATTTTATATTATATATGTTTTATAATATATATTATATACAATATATATTATATATTATATATATTTTATATTATATATATTTAATATAAAATATATGTGTGTATATAGAAAACCCAATATGGCATGGTACCTACCAATCAGATTGCATGCAGACAAAACAACGTCCTTTGCAGCCTGACAGGTGCATGCCAGTGGGGCCCCAGCGTGGGGGAATTCTTAGCCTCCAACCTCTGTGCAGAGCTCATGCTGCCCCTACAAGCTGGGCCGTCTTCCCAGCGCACATCCCAGGTTCAGCTAACGGGCTTCATCTGCCTGGTCTCTCGCCAGTCTCCCTGTACATCATGGCTGTCAGAGCACCACTCTTCAAACACTCTTTTGCTTGTTTGCATGTCAGGAGTTCTAGAAGCTTCTTGAACACAGAATCTGTATCTTTTTGTATTTGTATCTCCAGTGCCTGCCACATGGTAGGTGTGCAGTAGACATGTGATTGCTGAGCAAACCACTGTTTCAAGATTCATCTTTTTCATTTGATTGTCTCAATACTCTGTACTTACGGCATCTGAGGAACCACTCTGTGACTCTGTCTCCTCTTCTAAAAAGTAGGAGTTCTGCCGGGCTTGGTGGCTCAAGCCTGTAATCCCAACACTTTGGGAGGCTGAGGCAGGTGGATCACCCAAGGTCAGGAGTTCGAGACCAGCCTGGGAAACATGGCAAAACCCCGTCTCTACTAAAAATACAAAAATTATCCAGGTGCGCCTGTAATCCCAACTCAGAAGGCTGAAGCAGGAGAATCACTTGAACCTGGGACGCATAGGTTGCAATGAGCCGAGATCACACCATTGCTCTCCAGCCTGGGCAACAGAGCAAGATTCCCTCTAAAACAAAAATTAAATAAATAAAATACATAGAAAAAGTGGGGGTTCATAGGACCCTTCCAGTGGGAAGCTAAACAGAGGGATGCAGAGCAATGTGGGTGCATGGGTGAGACAAATTGGGGCCTCCTGGAGAAAGGGTGTCCACAGCCATAGGAACTGGAACAGGAGGAAGGTGTCAAACTTTCTGGTATGTGGAAGAGTTGCTCAAGATGGGTTTCCTCAGTCTTAAATAGGCATCGGATTCACCTAGGAATCTTGTTAAAATGCAAATTATGATTGAGTAGGTCCGATGGGGGCTACTAAAAATTAGAACCTCCATGACAGATGATTCTAATTTTTACTGTCTCCTACAACTTTGCTTCTCCAAGTATGGTCCACAGACCAGCAGCACCAGTATCTTCTGGGAACTTGTTAGAAATGCAAATCTCAAGCCAGCTCTGGCCAGTGAGAAGGAGGTAGAAGTTGGTAAGTGGGGCACCCTGGAGCGCATCATAAGACCTTATTCGCCTCTTCCCTCTGCTTCCCGCCTGGAATTTAGCTGTGATGCCTGAGGTACAGCAGCTGTCTGGCAACCATGAGGATGAATGCCAGCAGACAGGATGGTGGAGCAGAAGGAAAGAGCCTGGGTCTCAGGGAATCCCTGCACCAGCCCTGCACCACCCACCCTGGGATTCTTACTGGGAAGACCTACAATCTGTCTCCCTCACTCGCTTAAATCCAGAGTCATTTGGATTTTCTCTTTCATGCAGCTAAAACCAAACCTCACTGGCACAGGTATGTAATTCTCACAGGAAGCTCAAAGACTGCAGGTTCTAATTTTTACTGTCTCCTAAGACTTGCTACTCAAAGTGTGGTCCCCAGACCAGGAGCATCAGCATCTTCTAGGACCTTGACAGAAATGCAGACACTCAGCCCTCCCCCCACCCACCCCAGGCATAACAATCAGTGTTTGCATTTTATGAGACTCCTAGGTGAACCCGATGCCTGTTTAAGACTGAGAAACCCCATCTTCAGAAACTCCTCCATGAGCCTGGAAGTTTGCATATCTTCCTCCTGTTCCAATTCCTATGGCTGCGGAGCACCCTTTTTTCAGTTGTCCCGATTTGTGCTCTGTCTCACCCATGCACCTGCACTGCTCTGTAGCCCTCTGTTTAGCCTCCCACTGGAAGGGTCCTATGAGCCCCCACTTTTCAGAAGAGGAGACCGAGTCACAGAGAGGTTCCTCAGATGCCCCAAGGACAGAGCATTGAGACACTCTAATGAAATCAAGTGCTCAGGCAGAAAGAGTGGACAAAGCAACTCTCTTAAGGACACAGGCGCCAGGAGGGTGGGGGCAGGTCACAAAGTAAAAGTGCAGGCAGTGAGGAAGCGCTGCCCCCTGGCCCCTCAGAGGCTGACGACAGCAGCAGAACAGACTCTACTTTCTTCCCCACACGTGGTGGCACCAGCAGCTATATATCTGGAGGCTTCTGTAATCTTCCAGCAGTTTCTCACTCGATCATATTTAATATCTGTCCCTATAAAACATCGCCTTTTATCAAATTCTTCTAACACAGCATTACAAGACAGCCATGGCTCCCCCACCCAGAAAAGCACAATTTGCCCATCGAACCCGTTTGTTCTTTATTTTTTAACAGCAGTCTAGGCCACCGAATTGCTTAATACATGGTAGGACAGTCCATAAACAACAGCTTCCCATAGCGATCCACTCAGCCTCGGGGTGCTTTCCAAGTTCTGCATTAAGTCCTCGGGTATGAAGGGTTTTCCAGCCATTTAGGTCCATAAATATATATAACCGGCTGCTTCCTAAATTGCTGCATAATCCTTACCACCATCACTTATGTTTTCTTTTATTGCCATTATCATTGGCCTCTTGACAGGAGAATAAAATATTATTTCTGGAAGATGAAATGCTCTGCATCCTGCACATTTTAACTCATCCAGATTCTTTTCAGTTTTATTTCTGTCCCCACCCCAAGGAAATCAACTCCTCACAATTAATGGGGATTTCAGATTGGAGTTTAATTGCATCCTCTCTCTGCTGCCGATACAGCCTTGGCCAGTGGCAGGCACTGTCTGAGCTGTGTTCTCCCAATTCCAGAAGCCAATGAATCAACAGGTGTCTATCAATCAATTGCTCTCTGCAGGTTCTGTGCTGGGTCAAGTGAGGAAGAGAGGCCATCAAAGGTAGAATCCCAACCCCACAAAGCACAAAAGTGGGAAGGAAAGAGAACATAAAGGATAGTAGGGAAGATAACAGAGCCCATGGCTGGGGAGAGTGGAGGTAGGAAGAGTTTGGACTGAGGGAATGCCACAGCCAGTCAGGACAGTGTGCTTCTTCTTAGTAGATCTATCTGCCTACCCTCTGTCTGGCAACCCAGAGAAACCAACAGACATGTTAGGGACATGGCCCTAGAACCAGCCCACCAGGACCCCACCTCAATCCCTCTGTGGAGTATGATGCCCGTACTCCATAGGACAGAGTGGGTGATAGCGCTCACTCTCTCTCCCTCTCCCTTTCTCTCCCTCCCTCTCTCTTCCCCCACCTCTCTCTCCCTCTTTCTCTTCCTCTCCCTCCTTGTTCTTCTCTCTCTCCCTTTCTACCCCCCGTCTCCTTCTGTCCCTCACTCTTTCCCTCCTTCTCTCCCCTACCTCCCTCTCTTCCTCTCTCCACCACCTCCCTGTCTTCCTCTCTCTCTCCCTCTCTCCCCTCATCTCCTTCTCACCCCACTCCTTCTTACCTCCTCTCTCTTCCTCTCTCTCTCCCTCTCTCTCTTCCTCTCTCCTTTTCTCTCCCCTACCCCACCTCTATCATTTTGTTTATGCCCCACAAACTATTCTGAACAAGCAGGCTTTAAGCCTTCTGATATTTCTCCCCAAGTCTGGGTGGGGGTTGTTAATGAGAGGAAACACACTTGTAATCAGTGAGCGGTGGAGCCAGGCAGCCCTAACACCCAAGAAAGGAGAGAGCACTCTGAAGAATGAGCTCACGCAGTCCTGGGACCAGGACAGTCATACTTGCAAATCTCTGTCTTGTTAGAAAAGACATCTGAGCCAGGACAGCTGCACCCTGCCTTCCCTCCTTCCTCCCCTTCAGCCTCTCTAAGGTGAAGGGCAGTCCTGGATGGAGATCTTGCTTTGCAAAACACAGGAACCAGAAGTAGGGACCCAGAGACTCACACAAACCCCTGCTCCCTACTTAAAAGGGCAACTGATGATGAATGCCTGCACGCAGCCTCTCTGTCTGCAAGCCCCTCTCCCACTTGTCTCTCACACGTCATATTTCTCAAGGTCTGGGCATCACTGACCCCAGAATGAGAGATCTGCAGACTGCTCAAAACAAGTCCCATGACCCCACGTCCTCTGGAGGAGACTGTTCCTTCCGGGAAGAGGTTGCAGAGTAGAAGGAGCTGCAGACACAGGTGGGACAACCAATGCAGGAGGCAGGGGTAGCGGTCCCTGTCGCAGAGAAGTCGCAGAGAAGTCGCAGACCACCTCTGGCCTTCCCCTAGCCTCCAGGCTGCCCCTCGTCACCATGGTCCTCATGCCCCGTTTCCACTGCTGGCCCTCTCTGGGGACTCTTGGTCACCCTCAACTTCTCTCCCACACACACTGGGTGCCAGATGGGGTGCCTTCCCATGGCTGGCTTCAGGAACCCTTCTCCCCTCTGAGGTGGGGACTGGCAGGGCCGGAGAGCAGAGGGCTTAGTGGGGAGGCGGGGCTGGGTGGGGGGGCACGGTGGTCTATGGAATGCAGACCTCTGCCCACACTCAGGGGCCAGCCCAAGGGGCATAATAGAATACATTAGTCCCCAGGGCCATTCAACCCTGCCTCTTAAAAACAATGATGGCAACTGAGCTAATTTCTGCCAAATGACTGGCTTCCGTCCACTGGGAGCAGAGTGGAGCCCACCAGACAAAGTCCATATTCAGGTTTCAAGAGGAGTTGGCTAGTCGGCACTGGGGCACTGGGCTACTTCCCAGGACCAGCAACCAGAGCATCCCAGTGGCCAGGAAAGGGCCTGAAGCTGACACCAGTCACTCAGGCCGTCTGTCCTGGGGCATGGGGATGAAGCTGCCACTGAAAACGGGAGCACAGCCTTCGTTTTCAAGACAAGAGAGACTTGGTGCAGTGGTTGACTACAGAACAGTCTTTATTATTTGGAGTTTCACTTAGGAAAAACTAACTTGGCTGCTGGAAGGGAAGGATGCTCACATCAACATATGTGAGGCACCTGCGATCAGAGAACGAGCACTGGGCTGGGAGTCTGGTTTCCAGCCTCAGTGACCTTCCACAATCTCTTCCCCTCTCTGAGTAACAGGTCCTAAACATGTAAGGGATTGGGCTAGATAGGTCCTTTGTAACTTTGGTATTTTGTGTAAAAAGAAAAGTCAGACCATGCTTCCTCTGCTGTCTCATAGTACATTGCTAAGCACTCAATAAATAAAGGCTTCTGGAAGGAAGGAAGGAAGGAAGGAAGGAAGGAAGGAAGGAAGGAAGGAAG
>NW_016808044.1:1894201-1908681 GCF_001698545.2 Rhinopithecus bieti
GGAGGGGAGGGGAAGGGAGGGGAGCGGAGGAGGAAATGTTTATGGAGAATATGGGGTAGAAATATATAGTATGAATCCAATTTTGCAGGAAGAACAGAAGGATAAGAAAGAGAAAGGAGGGAGGAAGGGAAGGAAGGAAAGAAGAAAAAAAGTTAAAAATCCTGGAAATAGGTACACTGAAATGTTAGCTATCTCTGGGTGTTGAGATTATAGGTGCTTTACACTGTCTTCTTTTTGTTTTCTTCATTTTCAAAATTTCCACAATGACCATATATCATCTTTGCAAAAAAATAAAGATTATTAATTTTAAAGAAAAGGAGATAGATACATAGAACAGCATCAGTCTTCTTTTGGGTGGATGAAACAATGTGCGTCTCTGGTGTTAACCTCTGTGACGTAGGTTCTTAAAAATCCTACTTCATCTGACATGTCAGGTAATGATTGCAAAAGATTCGGGGCGGGGGGTGCAGGATGGCTCACATTTTCTGGATAATTGCCCCCATTGTCCAGCTTGTGATGCATGTGGAGTCATATTCTCTATCTTTCTTCCAGACCACACAAACACCAACGAGAGAGTGAGAACTTTCAGGCCAACAATCAATCAGCAAATATTTAATGAGCTCCTACTATGTGCAAGGTTCTGTGCTCAGAACGTGTCCTCTCGTGCTCTCGCTCCCTCTCACCAGCTGGCTCATACACATGCCCTCCTCTATGCTCCGTCTTCCTCTCACCATCACAGTCAGCTTTCCCTGGACCTCCTGCACACACACCCTGAGCATCTATTCATTGAACCACGTGCCCTACCAAAGAGAAGAGAATCAGAGCCTTTTCCATCTGCCCTACCTCTGGACAGTGATGTAGAGGAGGGTTGAAACTGGCATAGAGAAGTTGAACAGCCCACCCCAGGTCTCACAGTAAGTCACAGGTGGACACCAGTCCTCCAGACCTCCTCCCAGCTGGCTCTCTGGGCTCCTCCACCCTCCTGGCCCTCCTCAGCATAGAACAAGCACTGCCTGAGGCAGCCGGGCCAGGAGGAGAGCTTGAAAGGTCATATACCTGTCATTCTGGGAGAGCGCTTGGCAGTTGCTCCTTCCGGGCTGCAGGAATTCATCCTGCAATAACTTGCCACACAAAACACACCGTTCCCGTTTGGACTGGATGCTGTCCCAGGACAGGAGGGAGGTAGAAGGCTGCCTTGGGTGCTGCAGAGAGCACCCGAGCTCCTCCCTGCAGATGCCTAGACGTGTTTGTTCTCAGGAAATGCTGGTCAAGTTGTGTGTCACCCGACAAGAGAGGAGAGACAGAGAGCTGGGTGGTTCAGACGTAGGGGAGTGTGTGGGGACATGAGGCAGGATCCGGCAGGGCTGGATTTCTTGCAAAGTTAACAGGGCTCAGGGCAGAAGTGCAGCAACCATGAGGAGTCCTGGCTCCAAGTCGGATGCAGCCTCAGCTCACCAGGAGGGCATCAGCATGCAAGTGCTGGGCCTAGTTCCACAGAGACTTCTCTGTCCCATCCCAGGCCCTGTGGTTCTGCTTCTAGCTCCTCTTCCTTCCTCTTCCCCTGTGTCAAAATCCTTTTTGATGTCCCCATCAGCACCATCCCCAGGAAATGTCAGCCTAAGCAGAGATGGCCAGATGAGACCAGTGTCTTTCCTTCTTTACAGCTCCACCTGTGTGCTTCAGGTCTTTGCACCAATGAATCTCTGTGAGCCCATCTCTTGGGGTTCTGATGAGGAACCCTCCAACCATGCATGGAGCTTCCCATCTCTCTCCCTCCACACTTCCCAGGCAGCAGGAGAATATTAACCAGAAATACAGTAGCATGGCCCCAAGCTCTCAGCTGAGCCCAGAAGCAGGGGAACCTACTGTTGGGGGGAGGGTGCAACATTCCCCAAAAGGAAGCACAATGCCCCACCTCCCAGAGATGGCCAACCCTTGCAGAACATGCTGTCTTAACAAAATTATTACAGCTCCAGCCTTTTAGTCATTCATTCAGTTCCTAAGTGCTGGGCCCCAGGGAATCAAAGCAGACAGAGACAGATCCATTCTCAAGATAGCCCTTGCTCCTGGAGGAGACTTCACTGGGCTGTCGTCGAGTGGAAGCAAGATCTGATTCTGATTATTAAGGCTTGCTGAATGCCTGCTTTGCGTCAGATGCCCTGATCACGGTTTATACACACACTGGCACAGTGTCATCTTCTCAGCAAGTCTGTCAGGGAAGTCAGTTCTAAACAAACCGAAGGTGAGACGTTAAGCAATTTGCCCAAAGGCTAAGAAATAGAAGAATCGAGCCCTAGGACTCAGAAGGCCTTTGATGGGACATAGTAGCAGTGGTGGGGTGGGTGGAGGAGGGGAGATGCTGTGTCAAAAGGATGACAGGGCTTTTTGAGCCTCGTGTAATGTACTAGGTCCTGCGTCACTAGGCGGGAGCTCTTCGCAGTCCCACTGGGCCACCCCACGCCCAGGAAACAAAGGCTCTTGTTAGGGTGGGTGCCGCTCAACCGCTCTTTGCCAGGAAAATCACCCCACCCCACCCCATCCCATCCCCTGGCCCAGCAAAGGACTACGGTGACCTCTGCATTTTTCAAACAGCTGTAGCCACACAGCAGGCTGTTTGCATGAGGGGCACAGAGGCGGACGTTTGGGAGCTGCTTTCCACTCTCCAAGTCTCCTCCCTTTCTGTCTGTCTTTCATTCCCCCTTTTTAAAAAGAAAGCAAGGTCTCTATTGTAGCCTATTGTGTATGCGATGCCTGGCCACTGGTTTTTTCCGCCCTGTCTCATTAAGATGGATGGGGTTGCTGCCTTATTAATAATTGGGAAGGTTCCCCTTTGTTCCTTTTTCCTCTCCTCACTAACGATCCTGCCCCAGTGGCTCCATAGAGAGCCCGGCAGCCCCCAAGCTAAGCAGAGCACCTCCATGCTGCTCAGGCACCGCTGCCAAGCAAGGTCTGGCCCAGCCAGAGCATCGTGCCCAGGGAGAGAGTCTCAGCGCTCTCACCTGCAGATCTGGTGAGCCACAGAAGGAAAGACTAGAAGTGACCAGAGATTGTGTCATCCAACCAGAAGGAGACTGCACCTGCCTAAGGTCACCCAGAGGGTGGAGTCAAGAAACCCAAGTCCTGGCCTGGGTCCACCCACAGCCCCTCTCTCCAGTGCTCCATCCTTTGCCCTCCTCACTGTCCTCCTCCAAACACAGCCTAAGGCCGCACAACTAAGGCATTTTCCCGTGGCTATTTCGCCAGCCCATTCACTCATGTGCATTGGTTTTCATGCTAGGGCAAAAGAGGCTTCATTCATTCATTTGCCTTATTCAACACATATTTTTGAGTATCTACCATGTGGCAGGTGCCGTTTCAGGCACTGGGACAGCAACAAAGAGCAAGGTGGGCAAGTGTGCTCTCTCTTGGTGTTCACTTTCCAATAGAGTCAGATGAGAAAAAACACAGAAACACACAAACATGGAAACAAGAATTTCTAAGAAAGCGGAAAAGAAGTCAAACAGCATGATTACGCCTAGAGGGCTTAGATCAGGGACGGCCTCCCTGACATTTAGCTTGAGACCTGAAGGAGGAGTCTAAGACAATTCCAGCTCCCCAAGGAGAGCCTAAAGTCCTTGAGAGCTGGGATATCTTGAGTGGAACAATTGGGGAAAGAGTAGGCATTAAGTTGTGTGGGTCTGACATGTAGCTGCACTTGGCTGGAAGTTTCAGAAAAAGGCAGAACCTAAGATGGGTTACATCTGGCTCATCAAAGAAAAGGTGGCTTGTTGTTTCCTATGGGGCAATGGCTGCTGCCAGGGCAAGGGTCCTAGCACAGTATGTGATAACTGCTTGCCCCTTTTTCTCTTTCTTTTTTTTTAGAGACAAGATCTCCTCTGTTGCCCAGACTGGATTGCAGTGGAACGATCAGAGCTCACTGCAGCGTTGACCTCCTGGGACTCCTGGGCTCAAGCGATTCTCCCGCCTCAGCCTCCTGAGTAGCTAGGACTCCAGGTGCACATCACCATGCCCAGCTAATTTTTAAGTTTTTTGTAGGGATGAGGTCTCACCATGTTGCCCAGGCTGGTCTCCAACTCTGGGACTCAAACGATGCTCCTACCTTGGCCCCCCAAAGCACTGAGATTACAGGTTTGAGCCACGATACCCGGCAACTGTTTGCCTCTTTGTCCTAAGTCCCTAACTGATGTGTCTGAGCACTATAGTAACTCTTCTCACCCCAGTCCTACAGTTCTTATTCCAGACAAATGGGAACTAATCTGGGGGTGCAGGGGGGAGTCAGAGAAGAGTTCTCAAATGAGGGCACCCTGCAGGTCTATCTGGCCTCTGGATCCTGGCTTTTCTCAATCAGCCCCAACCTATAACCACAGAGCCCAGGTTAACAGAGAGGAGTAACATAGGTAGGAATATCAGACAAAGGAGGACTTCCTAAGAGAGGGGTGGAGGCCCCATCAGCTTGCCAGTAGTTTGTGAAAGATTTTGGCCGTATAAATGATGTTCTGTTTGCAAGTTTAGACTTCTCCAGGCCTGCCCTCTCTCCAGCATGGGCTCCTGCACCCTCCCACTCTGCCACCTCCTGCAGAGAAGATGGGTGCCTGTTCCCAGAATACACTCCCAAGTTCTTCTACGGGCACAGAGTCCCATCTGCCTCTGCCTGCCCCGCTTCCCCAAAAATGAACATAATGGAAAGAGAGAGACGCTTTCTATAATGCTACTTGATCTTCTTGAAGCCAACCTGACTTTATGCCCTGGTTTGTAAACTAAAGCTTATTCACACAGCCAGATGAGACAAGGACCTCTCTGCTCATGGGATGCCCCCGTTTGAGGGATTTCCACCCCAAATCCCCCTCCCCCACTGCTGCCATGTCAAGAAGATTAATGCCTTGCTCCAACCTGTGAAAGGGAAGCTGGGCTGTCACCAACCTTGCAGGGAAAGCCGGCTCTGTTTGCATGGGCGTGGGAAAGCTTGGCTGACCCCAAGCGTGCATGTGCACACACACACATGCACACACAGACACACACACGCACACAGACACACATACACACACACACACATATGCACACACACATACACATGCACATACATACACACATCACACACATATACACACCCATGCACACATACACACATGCACACACATGCACACAGACACACACATACATGCACACATGCAACATGCATGCTCGTGTGTACACACACACACACCCTCCCAGGACCCACCAGGGGGAGGCTTGTATTCTCAACTCAGTTTTAGTGTCACAGTGACATTTACCATGGCACCCAAGTGGAGAAATTAGATGGATCTTCTGTTATACCTAGGAGGGGGGCAGGTCTCATCTTGAGGGGACCTGGGCACAATATGAATGACTGAACCCTATAAAGGTAGTTGCCCTTCACAGCACTTCTTTTGGTTCTAGTCCCTAAATTTGCTGATGAGAAAGAAGAATGAATTTGACAGCTCCGTACAGTGTACCTGACTTGCACCAAGCACCATGCTGGGCATGGGTGCAGCAGGGGCTGGGGCACTTTTTTTATAGCCAGCTGCCCTGCCCTGGCCTGGGCTCACAGCCTTTCCTGGCACTGCTCCACTTTGTTCTCCCGCCTCCGTGTCTGATTGGCTTTTTTCACTCCAATCCCACCACTAGGGTAGCATTTTAAATGATATTTCTGGCCATGTGCAGTGGCTCACACCTATAATCCCAGCACTTTGGGAGGCCGAGGGAGGCAGGGCACCTGAGGCCAGGAGTTTGAGACCAGCCTGGCCAACATGGCAAAACCCCATCTCTACTAAAAATACAAAAACTAGCCAGGAGTGGTGGCACACACCTATAGTCCCAGCTACTTGAGAGGCTGAGGCAGGAGAATCACTTGAACCCAGGAGGGAGAGGTTGCAGTGAGTCAAGATCACACCACTGCCTTCCAGTCTGGGTGACAGAACAAGACTCGGTCTCAAAAAAAGAAATTAATTAGCTAAAAATAAATAAATAAATGTCATTTCCACCTGTAACCTTGTCATAATCAAAACAGGGAAAGTGAAGCCTGGCTGAGTCCACACTCAACCCCTCTCCAATTCCTGCCCATCTCCCTAAATCCTCCTTCATTTGATTCTTAATACTGTTTACATATGTTTCAGAGCATATTTCCACAGCCTGAAATGGCGATAATCCTAGTAACATATAAGTAGGTTTTAATGCATTTAAATAAGATTACGCACTGAAAAACGTAACAACGCCTCACCTGCAAAATGGTAGCTGTGCTTGTTCTTGCTGGATTGACAAACGCTTCTTGCTGGATTGCAGTAACTGACGTGTGTTTACTTTTATTCTGCAGCCCCAGCCCCAGCTTGGACCTTTGCACACAGATGCTTGATAATTGTTTGTTCAAAGTCCTCCATATCCATTCAGTTCTGGGTGCTAATCTCTCAAAAACTGGCAGCATAAGGATTTGCTAACCTAAGGAATTCATTTGCACTGAGACACTGTGGTCTCAACAGTTCCCAGTGTCGACACATTTGCATGCTGGGACTTTGTAATCTAAACCAAAAAAATGCTTCGTAGTGACCATTTAAGGCATTGGAGTGGTGGGAGTGGGGGAGAATAATTATTGTGGAAAAAATACCTATTGGTACTCATGAAAGTACCCTTAGAAGTAAACTAGCCCAGGGTCCCCATGACAGTCATGACCAGGACATATACGTTTGCCACGCTGTGCCACTCAGTGTCACTGGCAAAGTTTAATTATCTCCAGCTTTGCCTCCCAGAGGCTCTGGACCTTGCTTCCGGTCAATGTTTTTCTTGCTTAAAATCCAGTGTCCCTGAGTCAACTGGCCACGCCGGGTGCCGCAAGCATTGGATTCACACCTTGACGTGTGTGGTGCTGGGAGGCCACACTGTCAAAGCGCGTGGCAGGAAGGGGAGGGTGCCACTGGGAAGGTGAGTGAGAGGCTGGCCCTGCCTGGCCAGCAAAGACTCCAGCTTCCTGGGTCAGGGGCAAGAGTGGGTGTGCATTCCCCTTGGGGCGTCTGATAAGGCCATGAAGGTCCCATGCTGCGGTCTCTGCCAGCATAGCCATCCCAAAGCTCAGCTCTGGGCGTGCCACATGCTTACCCAGAAGCCTCAAGTGGGTCCTGATGCCTCCTGCACCACGTCCTGACTTCGAGACCCTCTGCGGCTTGGCTTCCGTGGTGCCTCCAGCTTCCCTTCCCACTCATTCCTGCTCCATGGCCAAATCAAACAACTCACCTTGCCCTAAACAGCCATAAGACTTCCCTACTTTCCCACCTTTCCCCTTGCTGTTTCTTTCTTGGAAGGCAAACCCTGTCACCTCCATCATTTGAAATTCCCTCACTTGTCCCTCCGGTTCAAGTCAACGGCCTCCTCTGCCTGATCTACATTGGCAGGACCCCTTCTCTGTACCCATAACTGTGTGTGCTCTGTTTTGAGGCCTGCTGGTTTTCTACTTTGCTTTATACATGCGTTTGTCTTCTTTCCCTCCCTGGATTGGAAACTCTGAAAGAGCAAGGAGCTGGTCTTGTATATTTCCCCCCAAAGCATTTGCACAATGTGCTGGTTGGTTGGAAAGATGGATGGAAGGAAGGAAGGAAGGAAGGAAGGAAGGAAGGAAGGAAGGAAGGAAGGAAGGAAGGAAGGAAGGAAGGAAGGAAGCATGGATGGGTGGATGGGTGGGTGGTTGGGTGGATGGGTGGGTGGATGGATGGATGGATGGATGGATGGAGAGTTGGACGGATGGATGGAAGAAGGGAGAAAAGGAAAGGAAGAGGGAGGAATGAAGGAATAAACAAAGAATGAATGAATAAACAGAAGGCCCCTGATTGTGGGGCTCTGCCAGCTCCTACTGAATAGCCAGAGAGGCCTGGCTTCCTGGAGATGAGGTGGTAAAAGTGCACACCATCTCTGAATGGCTTCCTCCTCCCCTGCTCCCCTCCTTGGGGCCTGCCTTCAGCAGCATTTGTCACACAGGCCTGTGCTCATTGAGGAAAAAACATGCAAAGGCAGAGCAGGGGTGGCCCTGCCCCGTGAAATCCTCTTGTTCAAGGGCCACTGCCCCCACAGGAAATCAGTGAGGAAAGGATGAACCTGCTGGGCCCCTTTATTCCCTGGCCCCGACACCCCGGAAGCTAACTGCGACCACACACAGCAGGAGACACACACAATCCCCTCTGCCAGGGAGTCTCTGGTTAGCACCGGCGGTGACCAATCCTCCACACTGCACAGACTCACAAATGCCCAGCTGCAAGCCGCTGCCGAAAACAAGAAGAAAAGTCACATTCAACAAGGAGGCTTCAGTTAACCAGAACTCTGGCCGATGAAATCTTCACTCCATCGAGGTTTTTGTTTGTCTTTTTGTTTGTTCTGCTTTCCATCTCAGTGCCCTTTCTGGAAGAAAAAGAGAAACCATCCAAGAAAACAAGCTGACATTAAAACGCAGTCAAAAGAGTTCCAGGAAAAAAACAAAAACAAAAACAAAACTGGGGGAGTCTTTAGCATCTGGAGTTTCAGTAACAATTTTAGCAAAAGCAGCACAAGTAATTCCCTCCCAAATTAGCAAACACAGCTATTCGCACGTCCAGGCTGCCCTAAGCCTGTCTACAAGTTGGAGGTTGCCTGTATTTGCAGACTGATTGACTTAGTTCCCTAACCTCACACCAGACGATCCCATGAGGTCTGTCTTCTGTTGCTTACTTTCCTTTCCCCGGTAACTGAAAAATGCAGAGAGCATCATGCCTAAAGCCACCGCCGGTCATCACTTGTCTGCTGCGGCAGACTGAGCATGGGCTCTGGCGTCCAGCAGACAGACATTTCCTCTCCTGGTACCTTGGCAAGTCCCTGAACGACACAGCCTCAGGGTCCCCTCCGTGAAGTGGAGAGGATGATACCACACCCGTCAGGTTGCTTGAGGACTCACGGAGGGCACTTTACCCCAGCGCCCCGTCAGGGACCCACCGTGGTTATGTTCTTTCATTCATTTATTTATTTTTTCGAAGATAGGGTCTGTCGCCCAGGCTGGAGTACAGTGGTGTGATCATACCTCACTGTAGCTTCAAACTTCTGGTCTCAAGCCATCCTCTTGCCTCAGCCTCCCAAATAGCTGAGACCACAGGCATGCGCCACCATGCCCAGCTAATTTAAAAAATTTTTAGAGATGAGGTCTCTAAAAAAAGTGCCTGGAGCAGGCTGCAGGATGCAGCTGGAGTTACACAAACATGGAGTTCCCTCTCCTTCCTTCCACTCTTGCCCACTGCAGGTCCTTGGCAGTCACTCCTGGAACCTCCTCTTGGAAGCCCTCCAGGCCTCAGGAGGTTGTTCTGGCTCCTGAGATGAGCTGTTTGGAATCATCAGATTCTGAGACATCCCCAGATGTTGCCCTCAGGAGCTGAAGCAGATCCAGGCAAGCTCCTGCCCTCACTGAGCCACTCGGTCTCCACATGCACGCTCCTTCTGTGCTTTTGCTGAGAGCAACAGCTCAGCAATAACTTAGGAAGGCCACGCTGCCCAAGGGAGTCAACACTCAGGCAGTGACATCCTCACCCCCACCCGCTAATGCCTGTTCACTCTGACCACCTTTTACCTGGGCACAGTGCCAGTTCCATCACATACCTGAACTATCTCATTTAATCCTCATAACAACTCTCTGATGTAGGACCTATTACTGTCCCAGACAGATAAGGAAACTGGGGCCCAGGAAAGTAACTCTCAAGGTCACGCATCTAATAAGGAGCAGAACCAGCATTTGAGACCATGAGGCTTGACTCTGGAGCCAAGGCCTGCATCCCTAAATCTTGGGATATCTGTGTCTCTACACCTGGAGGCTTCAAGCAAGAGGAGTCAGGGACCCACAGTGGCTATGTTCTTCCTTTCATTTATTTATTTTTTCAGAGATAGGGGCTGGAGTGCAATGGTAGGATCATAGCTCACTGCAGCCTCGAACTCCTCATCTCAAGAGACCATCCTGCCTCAGCCTCCCAAGTAGCTGGGGCCACAGGTATGAGTCACCATGCCCAGCCCATTATATTATTTCTAATCCTCACAGTGAGCCTGCATAATGGGTATAATTTTCCCGTTTTTGCAGATCAGAGCTACCAAGGTCCCAAGGCATTAAGTAAAACTGTTACATCACCATGTTTATAAGAGGCAAATTCAGATTCATCTGATCCTGAAGCCTAAGACTTTTCCATTTTCCACTGCCCAGTCGGAATGCTTGGCTCCTAGAGGTTGGCGTCAGGCATACCTAAGAAGGTGGCACAGCCACCTTTGTGACAGTTTTGAGAGGTGATGAACCACCATCTGTCCAAGCAATACTCCATGACTCCCAAGGCACCAACCAAATTCCAGCCTGACAGTTACTGTTCAGGGACATTCTTCAGGAGCCCTGCAAAGTATCCGTGGTAATGAGTTATGTTATCTGTCACAGGAAAACATGAGCTAACAGACAGATTAGCTGCCTTTATCTGGGCTTAACTGTCTGTTGCAAAGAACAGAGCCCAAATGGATTATGACAGAGGATGGGGACACTTTGACTGGGGGGTGGGGAGTGGATATTCAGGAAGCTGTCAGGGTAACAAGGTGAGGGAAGCCTGGAGGATGGAGGTGGGAGAGCAAAGAAAGAGGGCAGCCGAATGTGCATGCTACACTTACCCAGGTTTGAATGTCTCAAGCTCTGTCACTCATGCTGCAGAGCTGTTAGTGCCCTGTTCTAGCTACAGCACTTAGGGCTGTTGCCCATGCAGGACACTCGTGATGCCCTGCCCCTCAAGAAGGCAAGCCCCAGGAGCAAGTAACATGAGCAGAAACATATGTGAAGTGTTTACCATGCAGTGACTGCGAAACAGCTGGCACTCAATAAATAAGAGCTGCTATTAGCATTGTATTATGATAATTATGTGTTATCAATTGATTGATTGATAGATTGACCATCATCACTCATTTTATCTTCTCTGCACTCTCCATGGTACCCAGTGCAATTTGGTACTTCCGTATCCCTCCAGGTAGGAGGCAGGACTCAACTCTAGAGGCAGGGCTTGGACACTGGACCAAATTGAGGACTAGCAAAAACAGGGATGGGGTGAAAGCACCTTTCCATAAGACACGCCCACCAGTGTCCCATGTCAGTTTATTGCTGCCATGGCAACACCTGGCAACACTCATGCCCCCTTCCATGACAACAATCTGGCATCCCAGAAGTTACAACCCCTTCTAGAAATTTTGGCATAATTCGCCCTTTACTTTGCAAGTAATAAAAAGTGAGTATAAATCTAACTGCAGCACTGCCCTGAGCTGCTACTCTCAGCACACGCCTGCAGGGCAGCCCTGTTCTGCAGGAACCAGCACAGAGCTGCAACACTGCCGCCTCCATAAAGACATTTTCTTCTACCACCAGCTCACCCTTGAATTTTCCCCTGGGCAAAGCCAGGAACCCTCTCAGGCTAAGCCTCAATTTGGGCTCATATGCCCTGCAACACTCTAACTCTCCCCTTCACCAAGGCAGCAACCACTGAGTCACAGTGGACACTGCAGGCTCCAGCCTGATGGCATACACAGAGCACAGCCTCCTGGGATGAACCGTCCTGCCCTGAAATCTGAGACCCTACCCTTACTAGGTGGATCCCTGGAGGGCGAACAGAGATGTCACTCCTTGGGGACCTGCAGCAGGAGAACCACCTCTGGCCCATGAAGGACAGGTGATCCTCCAGGGTTGCAGATGACTAGAGAGCCCTGAGCTGGCCAGCACAGGTGACTGCAGCCTCACTCCTGTGCTCCCTGTGTGTGTGTGTGCGCTGGGGGGTGCTTCGGGAAGTGCTGACCTCAGATACTCACTTATGCCTCTAGTGTTTCTGCCTGACCCACTCCTATTCTCCTATCAGACCTGGAAACCTGGTGACTGCCCACACCCTACAGACAATCTTATCTGCAACTGGGAATCCAATAAGTATTTATTGCTGATTTAATGCCCAGAGATTGTAAGAGAACATATAGCTCCCAGGAAAGTGTGTACATGATATATAGGATCTGCAGCTAGTCCCTGCAGAAGTATTTTTGGGCTTTAACTAAGATGCATCATGGTGCAAGGGAGATTTTTTGTTGGAAAGACATTAGAGTCTCACTTACCATAGCCTCTCAAAAACAATAAGGAGTATTGTGTCAGTCAGCTACTGCCATAAAACAAACAACTCCAAAGCTTAATGGCTTTACTAACATGTCTGTGAGTGGCAGGTTGTTGGCTAGGATGACAGAGGCCACTCATCGCCAGAAGCGGCCCAGGCTGCTGCACGCAGTGGCAGTCACAGGGTTCCCAAAGCAGTAACAGTAGACAGGCCCCATAGCACAGGTGCTTGTCAGCCTCTGCCTGTTTCACAGCAGCCTAAGCAAGTCTCCTGACAGGGCCCCATCTCGAAGTGTGAGAGCAGTCAAAGTCACAGCAAGAGGATGTGAAGCCGAGGAGGGACAAATTGTGGCCACCTTTGAGGTCTATCCCAAGGTTGAATGAACCAGCATGTAGGCTGACATTTACTCATGCACTCCTCTTACCAGAACATCAAGACCAGCTCTTCTCCACTGTGCCTGACTTATCAAAATAGATCTCAATAGATATTTGAATGGTTGCATAAATGAATAAATACACAATGCATGAAAGACAGGAATGAGTGAATTAGCAAGAGGCCAGTAAGAGAGTGAGTGAGTGCTGTTCCAACACTCAAGCTGTCTTTCTTTAGGTCCTCAGGCCTGGGGGAAGATTCCAGAATTTGGAGAAGAAACGTAGAAACACACAACTCTTTAAGATATAGAAGCATTAAAGACGATGTCTGGGGAGAACAGGCTGTGGGCACAATCAGAAAAAACTGAACTAAGAATCAAAAGCCCTGGCTGGGCACAGTGACTCACACCTGTAATTCCAGCACTTTGGGAGGCTGAAGCAGGCAGATCACTTGAGGTCAGGAGTTTGAGACCAGCCTGGCCAACATGGCAAAAACCCATCTCTACTAAAACTACAAAAACTAGCTGGGTGTGGTGGTGCATGACTGTAGTCCCAGCTACTTGGGAAGCTAAGGCAAGAGAATTGCTTGAACCCAAGAGGCAGAGGTTGCAATAAGACAAGGTCGTGCAGTTCAGCCTGGGTGACAGAGGGAGACTCCATCTAAAAATAAATTAAGAATCAAAAGCCCTAAGTCCTCAAACTTTGTTCTTTCTGTAATCCTAACATGATTCATTAATTTCCTCATTTTTCCATTTCAATAAGTATTTACTGAGTGTCTACACTATGCCAGGCACTGGCCCCTAAACCCATGACATTACCAGTCAGAAGCTGTTCTAAATGAATGGGTCCCAGGCCTCTTTTGAGGCATGTTTCTCACCTGCATTGGTGAGGAGGAGAGGCCCACTCACGTTGCCACTGTTGCATCCCCTCACTAAACCTCAAGGGACTCTCAGGCTGGGAATGATGGAAGACTGGGGCCAGAGCTGGTTTTCTGGATTGACAGGATAGGGCGTCCCAGGCCAATAGGACCTCTCAGATCCCTTTTAGCTCTAATGCTCTAGGATAAGAACTGGAACCATGACAAGCCCCTGAGTGATGCCTTCCATCACAATCAGTAATCCTGAGCTGTGGGGAAAGCAGACATCTACTGACAGCCCACACAGGAAAGCCCCTAAGAACAACAGAACAGCAAGACAGGATCCTCAGAGCATCCCTCAAACCAAGCTCCCTGACCATGCACAAACCTGGCTTCCCTGATCTGTTATCCAGCCAACCTCCCATCACAAAGTCCAGCTTCCCAAGTAAAGGCAAACAACTCAGTCACCTAACTCACAGCTCCCTACTTCAGGGAGCAAATGGCCGGTACAGCCCCCAGCGGAGCCATTGGGCCCTCATTGTGGAATAAAAACACATCCAGAACTTAAAGTATAATAATAAAAAATAAAATAAAATAAAATAAATTAGGGACCTCAGTCTTACAACCACAAGATGAATTCTCCCAACGAAATGCACTTAGGAGAGAAACCCAAGCCCAGGACCACATCATGATTTCAACCTGCTGATATCCTAGGCAGAAGACCCAGTTAACCTGTGCCTGGACTCCTGACCCACAGAAAATATAAGATAATACATTTATGTTATAACAAGTTGCTTAGTTTGTGGTAGTTTTTTTTAAAACAGCAACAGAAAACTCATACACATGTCCACGGAAAACAATTACTTGTATTGCAATCAGTTAGCTGCAACTTACAAAGTTGTAAAACTGTTCAAGGCAGTGAAAGTGCAGCAATCCCACAGAATCAAACACCCTGGAAGGTTGCCCAAGACAGTACGTAGATTTTCACTGAATGTACTCAGTAATGCATTTGGTCCATTTCAAAGTCCTTCCATACAGTGAAAAATGTTTCATTGAGTTAAGTGCTTATTTCACAGACAGTGTTGCTTTGTTTTATTTTTATTTAAATAAATGTTTTTGCCTGGAAAAAAAAAA